>NW_027523447.1:0-47813 GCF_052094955.1 Ictidomys tridecemlineatus | reverse complement strand
AAACCGGTTACTGCCAACGAACGGTTTAACCTAGAAGAACGAAATTTGGCAAGCCAAGTGGGATTGGTGTACTGATCATTATCTGAAAGTATCATCAAGATTGGGTGAAAAAGTGTTTGCTGAGATTTCAGAAAACTCGTAGTTTTTTGGAATCTTGGCAGGCCCTTTCCATGAAAGTGATTCTCGCCAGTCTCTGCTTAGGGCTACATCAACAGCAAACAAACCATAGAGATAGAACTTGAAACTGATTTATTGTGTTAAGTTTCAAAGAGCTAGCACAAACCGTGTTTGATTTAGAGTTCCAAATACATGTATCCCTATAGGAGAAAACAGAGTGAAACCTCAAAATGAAACCGGTTACTGCCAACGAACGGTTTAACCTAGAAGAACGAAATTTGGCGAGCCAAGTGGGATTGGTGTACTGATCATTACCTGAAAGTTTATTCAAGATTGGGTGAAAAAGTGTTTGCTGAGATTTCAGGCAACTCGTATTTTTTTGGAGCTTGACAGGCCCTTTCCATAAAAGTGATTCTCGCCAGTCTCTGCTTAGGGCTACATCAACAGCAAACAAACCATAGAGATAGAACTTGAAACTGCTTTATTGTGTCAAGTTTCAAAGAGCTAGCACAAACCGTGTTTGATTTAGAGTTCCAAATACATGTATCCCTATAGGAGAAAACAGAGTGAAACCTCAAAATGAAACCGGTTACTGCCAACGAACGGTTTAACCTAGAAGAACGAAATTTGGCGAGCCAAGTGGGATTGGTGTACTGATCATTACCTGAAAGTTTCATCAAGATTGGGTGAAAAAGTGTGTGCTGAGATTTCAGGCAACTCCTAGTTTTTTGGAAGCTTGGCAGGCCCTTTCCAGGAAAGTGATTCTCGCCAGTCTCTGCTTAGGGTTACATCAACAGCAAACAAACCATAGAGATAGAACTTGAAACTGCTCTATTGTGTCAAGTTTCAAAGAGCTAGCACAAACCGTGTTTGATTTAGAGTTCCAAATACATGTATCCCTATAGGAGAAAACAGAGTGAAACCTCAAAATGAAACCGGTTACTGCCAACGAACGGTTTAACCTAGAAGAACAAAATTTGGCGAGTCAAGTGGGATTGGTGTACTGATCATTACCAGAAAGTTTCATCAAGATTGGGTGAAAAAGTGTGTGCTGAGATTTCAGGCAACTCGTAGTTTTTTGGAAGCTAGGCAGGCACTTTACATGAAGGTAATTCTCGACAGTCTCTACTTAGGGCTACATCAACAGCAAACAAACCATAGAGATTGAACTTGAACCTGCTTTATTGTGTCAAGTTTCAAAGAGCTAGCACAAACCGTGTTTGATTTAGAGTTCCAAATACATGTATCCCTATAGGAGAAAACAGAATGAAACCTCAAAATGAAACCGGTTACTGCCAACGAACGGTTTAACCTAGAAGAACGAAATTTGGCGAGCCAAGTGGGATTGGTGTACTGATCATTATCTGAAAGTATCATCAAGATTGGGTGAAAAAGTGTTTGCTGAGATTTCAGGCAACTCGTAGTTTTTTGGAAGCTAGGCAGGCCCTTTCCATGAAAGTGATTCTCGCCAGTCTCTGCTTAGGGCTACATCAACAGCAAACAAACCATAGAGATAGAACTTGAAACTGCTTTATTGTGTTAAGTTTCAAAGAGCTAGCACAAACCGTGTTTGATTTAGAGTTCCAAATACATGTATCCCTATAGGAGAAAACAGAGTGAAACCTCAAAGTGAAACCGGTTACTGCCAACGAACGGTTTAACCTAGAAGAACGAAATTTGGCGAGCCAAGTGGGATTGGTGTACTGATCATTACCTGAAAGTTTATTCAAGATTGGGTGAAAAAGTGTTTGCTGAGATTTCAAGCAACTCGTATTTTTTTGGAAGCTTGACAGGCACTTTCCATAAAAGTGATTCTCGCCAGTCTCTGCTTAGGGCTACATCAACAGCAAACAAACCATAGAGATAGAACTTGAAACTGCTTTATTGTGTCAAGTTTCAAAGAGCTAGCACAAACCGTGTTTGAATTAGAGTTCCAAATACATGTATCCCTATAGGAGAAAACAGAGTGAAACCTCAAAATGAAACCGGTTACTGCCAACGAACGGTTTAACCTAGAAGAACGAAATTTGGTGAGCCAAGTGGGATTGGTGTACTGATCATTACCTGAAAGTTTCATCAAGATTGGGTGAAAAAGTGTGTGCTGAGATTTCAGGCAACTCGTAGTTTTTTGGAAGCTTGGCAGGCCCTTTCGAGGAAAGTGATTCTCGCCAGTCTCTGCTTAGGGCTACATCAACAGCAAACAAACCATAGAGATAGAACTTTAAACTGCTTTATTGTGTCAAGTTTCAAAGAGCTAGCACAAACCGTGTTTGATTTAGAGTTCCAAATACATGTATCCCTATAGGAGAAAACAGAGTGAAACCTCAAAATGAAACCGGTTACTGCCAACGAACGGTTTAACCTAGAAGAACGAAATTTGGTGAGCCAAGTGGGATTGGTGTACTGATCATTACCTGAAAGTTTCATCAAGATTGGGTGAAAAAGTGTGTGCTGAGATTTCAGGCAACTCGTAGTTTTTTGGAAGCTTGGCAGGCCCTTTCGAGGAAAGTGATTCTCGCCAGTCTCTGCTTAGGGCTACATCAACAGCAAACAAACCATAGAGATAGAACTTGAAACTGCTTTATTGTGTCAAGTTTCAAAGACCTAGCACAAACCGTGTTTGATTTAGAGTTCCAAATACATGTATCCCTATAGGAGAAAACAGAGTGAAACCTCAAAATGAAACCGGTTACTGCCAACGAACGGTTTAACCTAGAAGAACAAAATTTGGCTAGCCAAGTGGGATTGGTGTACTGATCATTACCAGAAAGTTTCATCAAGATTGGGTGAAAAAGTGTGTGCTGAAATTTCAGGCAACTCGTAGTTTTTTGGAAACTAGGCAGGCCCTTTCCATGAAAGTGATTCTCGCCAGTCTCTGCTTAGGGCTACATCAACAGCAAACAAACCATAGAGATAGAACTTGAAACTGCTTTATTGTGTCAAGTTTCAAAGAGCTAGCACAAACCGTGTTTGATTTAGAGTTCCAAATACATGTATCCCTATAGGAGAAAACAGAGTGAAACCTCAAAATGAAACCGGTTACTGCCAACGAACGGTTTAACCTAGAAGAACGAAATTTGGCGAGCCAAGTGGGATTGGTGTACTGATCATTACCTGAAAGTATCATCAAGATTGGGTGAAAAAGTGTTTGCTGAGATTTCAGAAAACTCGTAGTTTTTTGGAATGTTGGCAGGCCCTTTCCAGGAAAGTGATTCTCGCCAGTCTCTGCTTAGGGCTACATCAACAGCAAACAAACCATAGAGATAGAACTTGAAACTGCTTTATTGTGTCAAGTTTCAAAGAGATAGCACAAACCGTGTTTGATTTAGAGTTCCAAATACATGTATCCCTATAGGAGAAAACAGATTGAAACCTCAAAATGAAACCGGTTACTGCCAACGAACGGTTTAACCTAGAAGAACGAAATTTGGCGAGCCAAGTGGGATTGGTGTACTGATCATTACCAGAAAGTTTCATCAAGATTGGGTGAAAAGGTGTGTGCTGAGATTTCAGGCAACTCGTAGTTTTTTGGAAGCTAGCCAGGCCCTTTCCATGAAAGTGATTCTCGCCAGTCTCTGCTTAGGGCTACATCAACAGCAAACAAACCATAGAGATAGAACTTGAAACTGCTTTATTGTGTCAAGTTTCAAAGAGCTAGCACAAACCGTGTTTGATTTAGAGTTCCAAATACATGTATCCCTATAGGAGAAAACAGAGTGAAACCTCAAAATGAAACCGGTTACTGCCAACGAACGGTTTAACCCAGAAGAACGAAATTTGGCGAGCCAAGTGGGATTGGTGTACTGATCATTACCTGAAAGTTTCATCAAGATTGGGTGAAAAAAGTGTTTGCTGAAATTTCAGGCAACTCGTAGTTTTTTGGAAGCTTGGCAGGCCCTTTCCATGAAAGTGATTCTCGCCAGTCTCTGCTTAGGGCTACATCAACAGCAAACAAACCATAGAGATAGAACTTGAAACTGCTTTATTGTGTCAAGTTTCAAAGAGCTAGCACAAACCGTGTTTGATTTAGAGTTCCAAATACATGGATCCCTATAGGAGAAAACAGAGTGAAACCTCAAAATGAAACCGGTTACTGCCAACGAACGGTTAACCTAGAAGAACGAAATTTGGCGAGCCAAGTGGGATTGGTGTACTGATCATTACCAGAAAGTTTCATCAAGATTGGGTGAAAAAGTGTGTGCTGAGATTTCAGGCAACTCGTAGTTTTTTGGAAGCTAGCCAGGCCCTTTCCATGAAAGTGATTCTCGCCAGTCTCTGCTTAGGGCTACATAAACAGCAAACAAACCATAGAGATAGAACTTGAAACTGCTTTATTGTGTCAAGTTTCAAAGAGCTAGCACAAACCGTGTTTGATTTAGAGTTCCAAATACATGTATCCCTATAGGAGAAAACAGAGTGAAACCTCAAAATGAAACCGGTTACTGCCAACGAACGGTTTAACCTAGAAGAACGAAATTTGGCGAGCCAAGTGGGATTGGTGTACTGATCATTACCTGAAAGTTTCATCAAGATTGGGTGAAAAAGTGTGTGCTGAGATTTCAGGCAACTCGTAGTTTTTTGGAAGCTAGGCAGGCCCTTTCCATGAAAGTGATTCTCGCCAGTCTCTGCTTAGGGCTACATCAACAGCAAACAAACCATAGAGATAGAACTTGAAACTGCTTTATTGTGTCAAGTTTCAAAGAGCTAGCACAAACCGTGTTTGATTTAGAGTTCCAAATACATGTATCCCTTTAGGAGACAACAGAGTGAAACCTCAAAATGAAACCGGTTAATGCCAACGAACGGTTTAACGTAGAAGAACGAAATTTGGCGAGCCAAGTGGGTTTGGTGTACTGATCATTACCTGAAAGTTTCATCAAGATTGGGTGAAAAAGTGTTTGCTGAGATTTCAGGCAACTCGTAGTTTTTTGGAAGCTTGGCAGGCCCTTTCCAGGAAAGTGATTCTCGCCAGTCTCTGCTTAGGGCTACATCAAGAGCAAACAAACCATAGAGATAGAACTTGAATCTGCTTTATTTTGTCAAGTTTCAAAGAGCTAGCACAAACCGTGTTTGATTTAGAGTTCCAAATACATGTATCCTATAGGAGAAAACAGAGTGAAACCTCAAAATGAAACCGGTTACTGCCAACGAACGGTTTAACCTAGAAGAACGAAATTTGGCGAGCCAAGTGGGATTGGTGTACTGATCATTACCAGAAAGTTTCATCAAGATTGGGTGAAAAAGTGTGTGCTGAGATTTCAGGCAACTCGTAGTTTTTTGGAAGCTAGCCAGGCCCTTTCCATGAAAGTGATTCTCGCCAGTCTCTGCTTAGGGCTACATCAACAGCAAACAAACCATAGAGATAGAACTTGAAACTGCTTTATTGTGTCAAGTTTCAAAGAGCTAGCACAAACCATGTTTGATTTAGAGTTCCAAATACATGTATCCCTATAGGAGAAAACAGAGTGAAACCTCAAAATGAAACCGGTTACTGCCAACGAACGGTTTAACCCAGAAGAACGAAATTTGGCGAGCCAAGTGGGATTGGTGTACTGATCATTACCTGAAAGTTTCATCAAGATTGGGTGAAAAAGTGTGTGCTGAGATTTCAGGCAACTCGTAGTTTCTTGGAAGCTTGGCAGGCCCTTTCCAGAAAGTGATTCTCGCCAGTCTCTGCTTAGGGCTACATCAACTGCAAACAAACCATAGAGATAGAACTTGAAACTGCTTTATTGTGTCAAGTTTCAAAGAGCTAGCACAAACCGTGTTTGATTTAGAGTTCCAAATACATGTATCCCTATAGGAGAAAACAGAGTGAAACCTCAAAATGAAACCGGTTACTGCCAACGAACGGTTTAACCTAGAAGAACGAAATTTGGCGAGCCAAGTGGGATTTGTGTACTGATCATTACCAGAAAGTTTCTTCAAGATTGGGTGAAAAAGTGTGTGCTGAGATTTCAGGCAACTCGTAGTTTTTTGGAAGCTAGCCAGGCCCTTTCCATGAAAGTGATTCTCGCCAGTCTCTGCTTAGGGCTACATCAACAGCAAACAAACCATAGAGATAGAACTTGAAACTGCTTTATTGTGTCAAGTTTCAAAGAGCTAGCACAAACCGTGTTTGATTTAGAGTTCCAAATACATGTATCCCTATAGGAGAAAACAGAGTCAAACCTCAAAATGAAACCGGTTACTGCCAACGAACGGTTTAACGTAGAAGAACGAAATTTGGCGAGCCAAGTGGGATTGGTGTACTGATCATTACCTGAAAGGTTCATCAAGATTGGGTGAAAAAGTGTGTGCTAAGATTTCAGGCAACTCGTAGTTTTTTGGAAGCTAGGCAGGCCTTTCCATGAAAGTGATTCTCGCCAGTCTCTGCTTAGGGCTACATCAACAGCAAACAAACCATAGAGATAGAACTTGAAACTGCTTTATTGTGTCAAGTTTCAAAGAGCTAGCACAAACCGTGTTTGATTTAGAGTTCCAAATACATGTATCCCTATAGGAGAAAACAGAGTGAAACCTCAAAATGAAACCGGTTACTGCCAACGAACGGTTTAACCTAGAAGAACGAAATTTGGCGAGCCAAGTGGGATTGGTGTACTGATCATTACCTGAAAGTTTCATCAAGATTGGGTGAAAAAGTGTTTGCTGAGATTTCAGGCAACTCGTAGTTGTTTGGAAGCTTGGCAGGCCCTTTCCATGAAAGTGATTCTCGCCAGTCTCTGCTTAGGGCTACATCAACAGCAAACAAACCATAGAGATAGAACTTGAAACTTCTTTATTGTGTCAAGTTTCAAAGAGCTAGCACAAACCGTGTTTGATTTAGAGTTCCAAATACATGTATCCCTATAGGAGAAAACAGAGTAAAACCTCAAAATGAAACCGGTTAGTACCAACGAACGGTTTAACCTAGAAGAACGAAATTTGGCGAGCCAAGTGGGATTGGTGTACTTATCATTACCTGAAAGTTTCATCAAGATTGGGTGAAAAAGTGTGTGCTGAGATTTCAGGCAACTCGTAGTTTTTTGGAAGCTTGGCAGGCCCTTTCCAGGAAAGTGATTCTCGCCAGTCTCTGCTTAGGGCTACATCAACAGCAAACAAACCATAGAGATAGAACTTGAAACTGCTTTATTGTGTCAAGTTTCAAAGAGCTAGCACAAACCGTGTTTGATTTAGAGTTCCAAATACATGTATCCCTATAGGAGAAAACAGAGTGAAACCTCAAAATGAAACCGGTTACTGCCAACGAACGGTTTAACCTAGAAGAACGAAATTTGGCGAGCCAAGTGGGATTGGTGTACTCATCATTACCAGAAAGTTTCATCAAGATTGGGTGAAAAAGTGTGTGCTGAGATTTCAGGCAACTCGTAGTTTTTGGAAGCTAGCCAGGCCCTTTCCATGAAAGTGATTCTCGCCAGTCTCTGCTTAGGGCTACATCAACAGCAAACAAACCATAGAGATAGAACTTGAAACTGCTTTATTGTGTCAAGTTTCAAAGAGCTAGCACAAACCGTGTTTGATTTAGAGTTCCAAATACATGTATCCCTATAGGAGAAAACAGAGTGAAACCTCAAAATGAAACCGGTTACTGCCAACGAACGGTTTAACCTAGAAGAACGAAATTTGGCGAGCCAAGTGGCATTGGTGTACTGATCATTACCTGAAAGTTTCATCAAGATTGGGTGAAAAAGTGTTTGCTGAGATTTCAGGCAACTCGTAGTTTTTTGGAAGCTTGGCAGGCCCTTTCCATGAAAGTGATTCTCGCCAGTCTCTGCTTAGGGCTACATCAACAGCAAACAAACCATAGAGATAGAACTTGAAACTTCTTTATTGTGTCAAGTTTCAAAGAGCTAGCACAAACCGTGTTTGATTTAGAGTTCCAAATACATGTATCCCTATAGGAGAAAACAGAGTGAAACCTCAAAATGAAACCGGTTAGTACCAACGAACGGTTTAACCTAGAAGAACGAAATTTGGCGAGCCAAGTGGGATTGGTGTACTTATCATTACCTGAAAGTTTCATCAAGATTGGGTGAAAAAGTGTGTGCTGAGATTTCAGGCAACTCGTAGTTTTTTGGAAGCTTGGCAGGCCCTTTCCAGGAAAGTGATTCTCGCCAGTCTCTGCTTAGGGCTACATCAACAGCAAACAAACCATAGAGATAGAACTTGAAACTGCTTTATTGTGTCAAGTTTCAAAGAGCTAGCACAAACCGTGTTTGATTTAGAGTTCCAAATACATGTATCCCTATAGGAGAAAACAGAGTGAAACCTCAAAATGAAACCGGTTACTGCCAACGAACGGTTTAACCTAGAAGAACGAAATTTGGCGAGCCAAGTGGGATTGGTGTACTCATCATTACCAGAAAGTTTCATCAAGATTGGGTGAAAAAGTGTGTGCTGAGATTTCAGGCAACTCGTAGTTTTTTGGAAGCTATCCAGGCCCTTTCCATGAAAGTGATTCTCGCCAGTCTCTGCTTAGGGCTACATCAACAGCAAACAAACCATAGAGATAGAACTTGAAACTGCTTTATTGTGTCAAGTTTCAAAGAGCTAGCACAAACCGTGTTTGATTTAGAGTTCCAAATACATGTATCCCTATAGGAGAAAACAGAGTGAAACCTCAAAATGAAACCGGTTACTGCCAACGAACGGTTTAACCTAGAAGAACGAAATTTGGCGAGCCAAGTGGGATTGGTGTACTGATCATTACCTGAAAGTTTCATCAAGATTGGGTGAAAAAGTGTGTGCTGACATTTCAGGCAACTCGTAGTTTTTTGGAAGCTAGGCAGGCCCTTTTCATGAAAGTGATTCTCGCCAGTCTCTGCTTAGGGCTACATCAACAGCAAACAAACCATAGAGATATAACTTGAAACTGCTTTATTGTGTCAAGTTTCAAAGAGCTAGCACAAACCGTGTTTGATTTAGAGTTCCAAATACATGTATCCCTTTAGGAGAAAACAGAGTGAAACCTTAAAATTAAACCGGTTACTGCCAACGAACGGTTTAACGTAGAAGAACTAAATTTGGCGAGCCAAGTGGGATTGGTGTACTGATCATTACCTGAAAGTTTCATCAAGATTGGGTGAAAAAGTGTTTGCTGAAATTTCAGGCAACTCGTAGTTTTTTGGAAGCTTGGCAGGCCCTTTCCATGAAAGTGATTCTCGCCAGTCTCTGCTTAGGGCTACATCAACAGCAAACAAACCATAGAGATAGAACTTGAAACTGCTTTATTGTGTCAAGTTTCAAAGAGCTAGCACAAACCGTGTTTGATTTAGAGTTCCAAATACATGGATCCCTATAGGAGAAAACAGAGTGAAACCTCAAAATGAAACCGGTTACTGCCAACGAACGGTTTAACCTAGAAGAACGAAATTTGGCGAGCCAAGTGGGATTGGTGTACTGATCATTACCAGAAAGTTTCATCAAGATTGGGTGAAAAAGTGTGTGCTGAGATTTCAGGCAACTCGTAGTTTTTTGGAAGCTAGCCAGGCCCTTTCCATGAAAGTGATTCTCGCCAGTCTCTGCTTAGGGCTACATCAACAGCAAACAAACCATAGAGATAGAACTTGAAACTGCTTTATTGTGTCAAGTTTCAAAGAGCTAGCACAAACCGTGTTTGATTTAGAGTTCCAAATACATGTATCCCTATAGGAGAAAACAGAGTGAAACCTCAAAATGAAACCGGTTACTGCCAACGAACGGTTTAACCTAGAAGAACGAAATTTGGCGAGCCAAGTGGGATTGGTGTACTGATCATTACCTGAAAGTTTCATCAAGATTGGGTGAAAAAGTGTGTGCTGAGATTTCAGGCAACTCGTAGTTTTTTGGAAGCTAGGCAGGCCCTTTCCATGAAAGTGATTCTCGCCAGTCTCTGCTTAGGGCTACATCAACAGCAAACAAACCATAGAGATAGAACTTGAAACTGCTTTATTGTGTCAAGTTTCAAAGAGCTAGCACAAACCGTGTTTGATTTAGAGTTCCAAATACATGTATCCCTTTAGGAGACAACAGAGTGAAACCTCAAAATGAAACCGGTTAAAGCCAACGAACGGTTTAACGTAGAAGAACGAAATTTGGCGAGCCAAGTGGGATTGGTGTACTGATCATTACCTGAAAGTTTCATCAAGATTGGGTGAAAAAGTGTTTGCTGAGATTTCAGGCAACTCGTAGTTTTTTGGAAGCTTCGCAGGCCCTTTCCATGAAAGTGATTCTCGCCAGTCTCTGCTTAGGGCTACATCAACAGCAAACAAACCATAGAGATACAACTTGAAACTGCTTTATTGTGTCAAGTTTCAAAGAGCTAGCACAAACCGTGTTTGATTTAGAGTTCCAAATACATGTATCCCTATAGGAGAAAACAGAGTGAAACCTCAAAATGAAACCGGTTACTACCAACGAACGGTTTAACCTAGAAGAACGAAATTTGGCGAGCCAAATGGGATTGGTGTACTTATCATTACCTGAAAGTTTCATCAAGATTGGGTGAAAAAGTGTGTGCTGAGATTTCAGGCAACTCGTAGTTTTTTGGAAGCTTGGCAGGCCCTTTCCAGGAAAGTGATTCTCGCCAGTCTCTGCTTAGGGCTACATCAACAGCAAACAAACCATAGAGATAGAACTTGAAACTCTTTATTGTGTCAAGTTTCAAAGAGCTAGCACAAACCGTGTTTGATTTAGAGTTCCAAATACATGTATCCCTATAGGAGAAAACAGAGTGAAACCTCAAAATGAAACCGGTTACTGCCAACGAACGGTTTAACCTACAAGAACGAAATTTGGCGAGCCAAGTGGGATTGGTGTACTGATCATTACCTGAAAGTTTCATCAAGATTGGGTGAAAAAGTGTGTGCTGAGATTTCAGGCAACTCGTAGTTTTTTGGAAGCTAGCCAGGCCCTTTCCATGAAAGTGATTCTCGCCAGTCTCTGCTTAGGGCTACATCAACAGCAAACAAACCATAGAGATATAACTTGAAACTGCTTTATTGTGTCAAGTTTCAAAGAGCTAGCACAAACCGTGTTTGATTTAGAGTTCCAAATACATGTATCCCTTTAGGAGAAAACAGAGTGAAACCTCAAAATTAAACCGGTTACTGCCAACGAACAGTTTAACGTAGAAGAACTAAATTTGGCGAGCCAAGTGGTATTGGTGTACTGATCATTACCTGAAAGTTTCATCAAGATTGGGTGAAAAAGTGTTTGCTGAGATTTCAGGCAACTCGTAGTTTTTTGGAAGCTTGGCAGGCCCTTTCCATGAAAGTGATTCTCGCCAATCTCTGCTTAGGGCTACATCAACAGCAAACAAACCATAGAGATAGAACTTGAAACTGCTTTATTGTGTCAAGTTTCAAAGAGCTAGCACAAACCGTGTTTGATTTAGAGTTCCAAATACATGTATCCCTATAGGAGAAAACAGAGTGAAACCTCAAAATGAAACCGGTTAGTACCAACGAACGGTTTAACCTAGAAGAACGAAATTTGGCGAGCCAAGTGGGATTGGTGTACTGATCATTACCTGAAAGTTTCATCAAGATTGGGTGAAAAAGTGTGTGCTGAGATTTCAGGTAACTCGTAGTTTTTTGGAAGCTTGTCAGGCCATTTCCATGAACGTGATTCTCGCCAGTCTCTGCTTAGGGCTACATCAACAGCAAACAAACCATAGAGATAGAACTTGAAACTGCTTTATTGTGTCAAGTTTCAATGAGCTAGCACAAACCGTGTTTGATTTAGAGTTCCAAATACATGTATCCCTATAGGAGAAAACAGAGTGAAACCTCAAAATGAAACCGGTTACTGCCAACGAACGGTTTAACCTAGAAGAACGAAATTTGGCGAGCCAAGTGGGATTGGTGTACTGATCATTATCTGAAAGTATCATCAAGATTGGGTGAAAAAGTGTTTGCTGAGATTTCAGAAAACTCGTAGTTTTTTGGAATCTTGGCAGGCCCTTTCCAGGAAAGTGATTCTCGCCAGTCTCTTCTTAGGGCTACATCAACAGCAAACAAACCATAGAGATAGAACTTGAAACTGCTTTATTGTGTTAAGTTTCAAAGAGCTAGCACATACCGTGTTTGATTTAGAGTTCCAAATACATGTATCCCTATAGGAGAAAACAGAGTGAAACCTCAAAATGAAACCGGTTACTGCCAACGAACGGTTTAACCTAGAAGAACGAAATTTGGCGAGCCAAGTGGGATTGGTGTACTGATCATTACCTGAAAGTTTCATCAAGATTGGGTGAAAAAGTGTGTGCTGAGATTTCAGGCAACTCGTAGTTTTTTGGAAGCTTGGCAGGCCCTTTCCATGAAAGTGATTCTCGCCAGTCTCTGCTTAGGGCTACATCAACAGCAAACAAACCATAGAAATAGAACTTGAAACTGCTTTATTGTGTCAAGTTTCAAAGAGCTAGCACAAACCGTGTTTCATTTAGAGTTCCAAATACATGTATCCCTATAGGAGAAAACAGAGTGAAACCTCAAAATGAAACCGGTTACTGCCAACGAACGGTTTAACGTAGAAGAACGAAATTTGGCGAGCCAAGTGGGATTGGTGTACTGATCATTACCTGAAAGTATCATCAAGATTGGGTGAAAAAGTGTTTGCTGAGATTTCAGACAACTCGTAGTTCTTTGGAATGTTGGCAGGCCCTTTCCAGGAAAGTGATTCTCGCCAGTCTCTGCTTAGGGCTACATCAACAGCAAACAAACCATAGAGATAGAACTTGAAACTGCTTTATTGTGTTAAGTTTCAAAGAGCTAGCACAAACCGTGTTTGATTTAGAGTTCCAAATACATGTATCCCTATAGGAGAAAACAGAGTGAAACCTCAAAATAAAACCGGTTACTGCCAACGAACGGTTTAACCTAGAAGAACGAAATTTGGTGAGCCAAGTGGCATTGGTGTACTGATCATTACCTGAAAGTTATTCAAGATTGGGTGAAAAAGTGTTTGCTGAGATTTTAGGCAACTCTTATTTTTTAGGAAGCTTGACAGGCCCTTTCCATAAAAGTGATTCTCGCCAGTCTCTGCTTAGGGCTACATCAACAGCAAACAAACCATAGAGATAGAACTTGAAACTGCTTTATTGTGTCAAGTTTCAAAGAGCTAGCACAAACCGTGTTTGATTTAGAGTTCCAAATACATGTATCCCTATAGGAGAAAACAGAGTGAAACCTCAAAATGAAACCGGTTACTGCCAACGAACGGTTTAACGTAGAAGAACGAAATTTGGCGAGCCAAGTGGGATTGGTGTACTGATCATTACCTGAAAGTATCATCAAGATTGGGTGAAAAAGTGTTTGCTGAGATTTCAGACAACTCGTAGTTCTTTGGAATGTTGGCAGGCCCTTTCCAGGAAAGTGATTCTCGCCAGTCTCTGCTTAGGGCTACATCAACAGCAAACAAACCATAGAGATAGAACTTGAAACTGCTTTATTGTGTTAAGTTTCAAAGAGCTAGCACAAACCGTGTTTGATTTAGAGTTCCAAATACATGTATCCCTATAGGAGAAAACAGAGTGAAACCTCAAAATAAAACCGGTTACTGCCAACGAACGGTTTAACTTAGAAGAACGAAATTTGGCGAGCCAAGTGGGATTGGTGTACTGATCATTACCTGAAAGTTTATTCAAGATTGGGTGAAAAAGTGTTTGCTGAGATTTTAGGCAACTCGTAGTTTTTTGGTAGCTTGACAGGCCCTTTCCATAAAAGTGATTCTCGCCAGTCTCTGCTTAGGGCTACATCAACAGCAAACAAACCATAGAGATAGAACTTGAAACTGCTTTATTGTGTCAAGTTTCAAAGAGCTAGCACAAACCGTGTTTGATTTAGAGTTCCAAATACATGTATCCCTATAGGAGGAAAACAGAGTGAAACCTCAAAATGAAACCGGTTACTGCCAACGAACGGTTTAACCTAGAAGATCGAAATTTGGCGAGCCAAGTGGGATTGGTGTACTGATCATTACCTGCAAGTTTCATCAAGTTTTGGTGAAAAAGTGTGTGCTGAGATTTCAGGCAACTGGTAGTTTTTTGGAAGCTTGGCAGGCCCTTTCCATGAAAGTGATTCTTGCCAGTCTCTGCTTAAGGCTACATCAACAGCAAACAAACCATAGAGATAGAACTTGAAACTGCTTTATTGTGTCAAGTTTCAAAGACCTAGCACAAACCGTGTTTGATTTAGAGTTCCAAATACATGTATCCCTATAGGAGAAAACAGAGTGAAACCTCAAAATGAAACCGGTTACTGCCAACGAACGGTTTAACTTAGAAGAACGAAATTTGGCGAGCCAAGTGGGATTGGTGTACTGATCATTACCTGAAAGTTTCATCAAGTTTGGGTGAAAAAGTGTGTGCTGAGATTTCAGGGAACTCGTAGTTTTTTGGAAGCTTGGCAGGCCCTTTCCATGAAAGTCATTCTCGCCAGTCTCTGCTTAGGGCTACATCAACAGCAAACAAACCATAGAGATAGAACTTGAAACTGCTTTATTGTGTCAAGTTTCAAAGAGCTAGCACAAACCTTGTTTGATTTAGAGTTCCAAATACATGTATCCCTATAGGAGAAAACAGAGTGAAACCTCAAAATGAAACCGGTTACTGCCAACGAACGGTTTAACCTAGAAGAATGAAATTTGGCGAGCCAAGTTGGATTGGTGTACTGATCATTACCTGAAAGTTTCATCAAGATTGGGTGAAAAAGTGTGTGCTGAGATTTCAGGCAACTCTTAGTTTTTTGGAAGCTTGGCAGGCCCTTTCCATGTAAGTGATTCTCGCCAGTCTCTGCTTAGGGCTACATCAACAGCAAACAAACCATAGAGATAGAACTTGAAACTGCTTTATTGTGTCAAGTTTGAAACAGCTAGCACAAACCGTGTTTGATTTAGAGTTCCAAATACATGTATCCCTCTAGGAGAAAACAGAGTGAAACCTCAAAATGAAACCGGTTACTGCCAATGAACGGTTTAACCTAGAAGAACGAAATATGGCGAGCCAAGTGGGATTGGTGTACTGATCATTACCTGCAAGTTTCATCAAGTTTGGGTGAAAAAGTGTGTGCTGAGATTTCAGGCAACTCGTAGTTTTTTGGAAGCTTGGCAGGCCCTTTCCATGAAAGTGATTCTTGCCAGACTCTGCTTAGGGCTACATCAACAGCAAACAAACCATAGAGATAGAACTTGAAACTGCTTTATTGTGTCAAGTTTCAAAGAGCTAGCACAAACCGTGTTTGATTTAGAGTTCCAAATACATGTATCCCTATAGGAGAAAACAGAGTGAAACCTCAAAATGAAACCGGTTACTGCCAACGAACGGTTTAACCTAGAAGAACGAAATTTGGCAAGCCAAGTGGGATTGGTGTACTGATCATTACCTGAAAGTTTCATCAAGATTGGGTGAAAAAGTGTGTGCTGAGATTTCAGGCAACTCGTAGTTTTTTGGAAGCTTGGCAGGCCCTTTCCATGAAAGTGATTCTCGCCAGTCTCTGCTTAGGGCTACATCAACAGCAAACAAACCATAGAGATAGAACTTGAAACTGCTTTATTGTGTCAAGTTTCAAAGAGCTAGCACAAACCGTGTTTGATTTAGAGTTCCAAATACATGTATCCCTATAGGAGAAAACAGAGTGAAACCTCAAAATGAAACCGGTTACTGCCAACGAACGGTTTAACCTAGAAGAACGAAATTTGCCGAGCCAAGTGGGAATGGTGTACTGATCATTACCTGCAAATTTCATCAAGTTTGGGTGAAAAAGTGTGTGCTGAGATTTCAGGCAACTCGTAGTTTTTTGGAAGCTTGGCAGGCCCTTTCTATGAAAGTGATTCTTGCCAGTCTCTGCTTAGGGCTACATCAACAGCAAACAAACCATAGAGATAGAACTTGAAACTGCTTTATTGTGTCAAGTTTCAAAAAGCTAGCACAAACCGTGTTTGATTTAGAGTTCCAAATACATGTATCCCTATAGGAGAAAACAGAGTGAAACCTCAAAATGAAACCGGTTACTGCCAACGAACGGTTTAACCTGGAAGAACGAAATTTGGCGAGCCAAGTGGGATTGGTGTACTGATCATTACCTGAAAGTTTCATCAAGATTGGGAGAAAAAGTGTGTGCTGAGATTTCAGGCAACTCGTAGTTTTTTGGAAGCTTGGCAGGCCCTTTCCATGAAACTGATTCTCGCCAGTCTCTGCTTAGGGCTACATCAACAGCAAACAAACCATAGAGATAGAACTTGAAACTGCTTTATTGTGTCAAGTTTCAAAGAGCTAGCACAAACCGTGTTTGATTTAGAGTTCCAAATACATGTATCCCTATAGGAGAAAACAGAGTGAAACCTCAAAATTAAACCGGTTACTGCCAACGAACGGTTTAACCTAGAAGAACGAAATTTGGCGAGCCAAGTGGGATTGGTGTACTGATCATTACCTGAAAGTTTCATCAAGATTGGGTGAAAAAGTGTTTGCTGAGATTTCAGGCAACTCGTAGTTTTTTGGAAGCTTGGCAGGCCCATTCCATGAAAGTGATTCTCGCCAGTCTCTGCTTAGGGCTACATCAACAGCAAACAAACCATAGAGATAGAACTTGAAACTGCTTTATTGTGTCACGTTTCAAAGAGCTAGCACATACCGTGTTTGATTTAGAGTTCCAAATACATGTATCCCTATAGGAGAAAACAGAGTGAAACCTCAAAATGAAACCGGTTACTGCCAACGAACGGTTTAACCTAGAAGAACGAAATTTGGCGAGGCAAGTCGGATTGCTGTACTGATCATTACATGAAAGTTTCATCAAGATTGGGTGAAAAAGTGTGTGCTGTGATTTCAGGCAACTCGTAGTTTTTTGGAAGCTTGGCAGGCCCTTTCCATGAAAGTGATTCTTGCCAGTCTCTGCTTAGGGCTACATCAACAGCAAACAAACCATAGAGATAGAACTTGAAACTGCTTTATTGTGTCAAGTTTCAAAGAGCTAGCACAAACCGTGTTTGATTTAGAGTTCCAAATACATGTATCCCTATAGGAGAAAACAGAGTGAAACCTCAAAATGAAACCGGTTACTGCCAACGAACGGTTTAACCTAGAAGAACGAAATTTGGCGAGCCAAGTGGGATTGGTGTACTGATCATTACCTGAAAGTATCATCAAGATTGGGTGAAAAAGTGTGTGCTGAGATTTCAGGCAACTCGTAGTTTTTTGGAAGCTTGGCAGGCCCTTTCCATGAAAGTGATTCTCGCCAGTCTCTGCTTAGGGCTACATCAACAGCAAACAAAACATAGAGATAGAACTTGAAACTGCTTTATTGTGTCAAGTTTCAAAGAGCTAGCACAAGCCGTGTTTGATTTAGAGTTCCAAATACATGTATCCCTATAGGAGAAAACAGAGTGAAACCTCAAAATGAAACCGGTTACTGCCAACGAACGGTTTAACCTAGAAGAACGAAATTTGGCGAGCCAAGTGGAATGGTGTACTGATCATTACCTGAAAGTTTCATCAAGATTGGGTGAAAAAGTGTGTGCTGAGCTTTCAGGCAACTCGTAGTTTTTTGGAACCTTGGACGGCCCTTTCCATGAAAGTGATTCTCGCCAGTCTATGCTTAGGGCTACATCAACAGCAAAAAAACCATAGAGATAGAACTTGAAACTGCTTTATTGTGTCAAGTTTCAAAGAGCTAGCACAAACCGTGTTTGATTTAGAGTTCCAAATACATGTATCCCTATAGGAGAAAACAGAGTGAAACCTCAATATGAAACCGGTTACTGCCAACGAACGGTTTAACCTAAAAGAACGAAATTTGGCGAGCCAAGTGGGATTGGTGTACTGATCATTACCTGAAAGTTTCATCAAGATTGGGTGAAAAAGTGTGTGCTGAGATTTCAGGCAACTCGTAGTTTTTTGGAAGCTTGGCAGGCCCTTTCCATGAAAGTGATTCTCGCCAGTCTCTGCTTAGGGCTACATCAACAGCAAACAAACCATAGAGATAGAACTTGAAACTGCTTTATTGTGTCAAGTTTCAAAGAGCTAGCACAAACCGTGTTTGATTTAGAGTTCCAAATACATGTATCCCTATAGGAGAAAACAGAGTGAAACCTCAAAATGAAACCGGTTACTGCCAACGAACGGTTTAACCTAGAAGAACGAAATTTGGCGAGCCAAGTGGGATTGGTGTACTGATCATTACCTGAAAGTTTCATCAAGATTGGGTGAAAAAGTGTGTGCTGAGATTTCAGGCAACTCGTAGTTTTTTGGAAGCTTGGCAGGCCCTTTCCATGAAAGTGATTCTCGCCAGTCTCTGCTTAGGGCTACATCAACAGCAAACAAACCATAGAGATAGAACTTGAAACTGCTTTATTGTGTCAAGTTTCAAAGAGCTAGCACAAACCGTGTTTGATTTAGAGTTCCAAATACATGTATCCCTATAGGAGAAAACAGAGTGAAACCTCAAAATTAAACTGGTTACTGCCAACGAACGGTTTAACGTAGAAGAACGAAATTTGGCAAGCCAAGTGGGATTGGTGTACTGATCATTACCTGAAAGTTTCATCAAGATTGGGTGAAAAAGTGTGTGCTGAGATTTCAGGCAACTCGTAGTTTTTTGGAAGCTTGGAAGGCCCTTTCCATGAAAGTGATTCTCGCCAGTCTCTGCTTAGGGCTACATCAACAGCAAACAAACCATAGAGATAGAACTTGAAACTGCTTTATTGTGTCAAGTTTCAAAGAGCTAGCACAAACCGTGTTTGATTTAGAGTTCCAAATACATGTATCCCTATAGGAGAAAACAGAGTGAAACCTCAAAATGAAACCGGTTACTGCCAACGAACGGTTTAACCTAGAAGAACGAAATTTGGCGAGCCAAGTGGGATTGGTGTACTGATCATTACCTGCAAGTTTCATCAAGTTTGGGTGAAAAAGTGTGTGCTGAGATTTCAGGCAACTCGTAGTTTTTTGGAAGCTTGGCAGGCCCTTTCCATGAAAGTCATTTCGTCAGTCTCTGCTTAGGGCTCCATCAACAGCAAACAAACCATAGAGATAGAACTTGAAACTGCTTTATTGTGTCATGTTTGAAAGTGCTAGCACACACCGTGTTTGATTTAGAGTTCCAAATACATGTATCCTTATAGGAGAAAACAGAGTGAAACCTCAAAATGAAACCGGTTACTGCCAACGAACGGTTTAACCTAGAAGAACGAAATTTGGCGAGCCAAGTGGGATTGGTGTACTGATCATGACCTGAAAGTTTCATCAAGATTGGGTGAAAAAGTGTGTGCTGAGATTTCAGGCAACTTGTAGTTTTTTGGAAGCTTGGAAGGCCCTTTCCAGGAAAGTGATTCTCGCCAGTCTCTGCTTAGGGCTACATCAACAGCAAACAAACCATAGAGATAGAACTTGAAACTGCTTTATTGTGTCAAGTTTCAAAGAGCTAGCACAAACCGTGTTTGATTTAGAGTTCCAAATACATGTATCCCTATAGGAGAAAACAGAGTGAAACCTCAAAATGAAACCGGTTACTGCCAACGAACGGTTTAACCTAGAAGAACGAAATTTGGCGAGCCAAGTGGGATTGGTGTACTGATCATTACCTGAAAGTTTCATCAAGATTGGGTGAAAAAGTGTGTGCTGAGATTTCAGGCAACTCGTAGTTTTTTGGAAGCTTGGCAGGCCCTTTCCATGAAAGTGATTCTCGCCAGTCTCTGCTTAGGGCTACATCAACAGCAAACAAACCATAGAGATAGAACTTGAAACTGCTTTATTGTGTCAAGTTTCAAAGAGCTAGCACAAACCGTGTTTGATTTAGAGTTCCAAATACATGTATCCCTATAGGAGAAAACAGAGTGAAACCTCAAAATGAAAGCGGTTACTGCCAATGAACGGTTTAACCTAGAAGAACGAAATTTGGCAAGCCAAGTGGGATTGGTGTACTGTTCATTACCTGAAAGTTTCATCAAGATTGGGTGAAAAAGTGTTTGCTGAGATTTCAGGCAACTCGTAGTTTTATGGAAGCTTGGCAGGCCCTTTCCATGAAAGTGATTCTCTCCAGTCTCTGCTTAGGGCTACATCAACACCAAACAAACCATAGAGATGGAACTTGAAACTGCTTTAATGTGTCAAGTTTCAAAGAGCTAGCACAAACCGTGTTTGATTTAGAGTTCCAAATACATGTATCCCTATAGGAGATAACAGAGTGAAACCTCAAAATGAAACCGGTTACTGCCAACGAACGGTTTAACCTACAAGAACTAAATTTGGCGAGCCAAGTGGGATTGGTGTACTGATCATTACCTGAAAGTTTCATCAAGATTGGGTGAAAAAGTGTGTGCTGAGATTTCAGGCAACTCGTAGTTTTTTGGAAGCTTGGCAGGCCCTTTCCATGAAAGTGATTCTCGCCAGTCTCTTCTTAGGGCTACATCAACAGCAAACAAACCATAGAGATAGAACTTGAAACTGATTTTGTGTCAAGTTTCAAAGAGCTAGCACAAACCGTGTTTGATTTAGAGTTCCAAATACATGTATCCCTATAGGAGAAAACAGAGTGAAACCTCAAAATGAAACCGGGTACTGCCAACTAATGGTTTAACCTAGAAGAACGAAATTTGGCAAGCCAAGTGGGATTGGTGTACTGATCATTACCTGAAAGTATCATCAAGATTGGGTGAAAAAGTGTGTGCTGAGATTTCAGGCAACTCGTAGTTTTTCGGAAGCTTGGCAGGCCCTTTCCATGAAAGTGATTCTCGCCAGTCTCTGCTTAGGGCTACATCAACAGCAAACAAACCATAGAGATAGAACTTGAAACTGCTTTATTGTGTCAAGTTTCAAAGAGCTAGCACAAACCGTGTTTGATTTAGAGTTCCAAATACATGTATCCCTATAGGAGAAAACAGAGTGAAACCTCAAAATGAAACCGGTTACTGCCAACGAACGGTTTTAACCTAGAAGAACGAAATTTGGCGAGCCAAGTGGGATTGGTGTACTGATCATTACCTGCAAGTTTCATCAAGTTTGGGTTAAAAAGTGTGTGCTGAGATTTCAGGCAACTCGTAGTTTTTTGGAAGCTTGGCAGGCCCTTTCCATGAAAGTGATTTTCGTCAGTCTCTGCTTAGGGCTCCATCAACAGCAAACAAACCATAGAGATAGAACTTGAAACTGCTTTATTGTGTCATGTTTGAAAGTGCTAGCACACACCGTGTTTGATTTAGAGTTCCAAATACATGTATCCTTATAGGAGAAAACAGAGTGAAACCTCAAAATGAAACCGGTTACTGCCAACGAACGGTTAAACCTAGAAGAACGAAATTTGGCGAGCCAAGTGGGATTGGTGTACTGATCATTACCTGAAAGTTTCATCAAGATTGGGTGAAAAAGTGTGTGCTGAGATTTCAGGCAACTCGTAGTTTTTTGGAAGCTTGGCAGGCCCTTTCCAGGAAAGTATTCTCACCAGTCTCTGCTTAGGGCTACATCAACAGCAAACAAACCATAGAGATAGAACTTGAAACTGCTTTATTGTGTCAAGTTTCAAAGAGCTAGCACAAACCGTGTTTGATTTAGAGTTCCAAATACATGAATCCCTATAGGAGAAAACAGAGTGAAACCTCAAAATGAAACCGGTTACTGCCAACGAACGGTTTAACCTAGAAGAACGAAATTTGGCGAGCGAAGTGGGATTGGTGTACTGATCATTACCTGCAAGTTTCATCAAGTTTGGGTGAAAAAGTGTGTGCTGAGATTTCAGGCAACTCGTAGTTTTTTGGAAGCTTGGCAGGCCCTTTCCATGAAAGTCATTTTCGTCAGTCTCTGCTTAGGGCTCCATCAACAGCAAACAAACCATAGAGATAGAACTTGAAACTGCTTTATTGTGTCATGTTTGAAAGTGCTAGCACACACCGTGTTTGATTTAGAGTTCCAAATACATGTATCCTTATAGGAGAAAACAGAGTGAAACCTCAAAATGAAACCGGTTACTGCCAACGAACGGTTTAACCTAGAAGAACGAAATTTGGCGAGCCAAGTGGGATTGGTGTACTGATCATGACCTGAAAGTTTCATCAAGATTGGGTGAAAAAGTGTGTGCTGAGATTTCAGGCAACTCGTAGTTTTTTGGAAGCTTGGCAGGCCCTTTCCATGAAAGTGATTCTCGCCAGTCTCTGCTTAGGGCTACATCAACAGCAAACAAACCATAGAGATAGAACTTGAAACTGCTTTATTGTGTCAAGTTTCAAAGAGCTAGCACAAACCGTGTTTGATTTAGAGTTCCAAATACATGTATCCCTATAGGAGAAAACAGAGTGAAACCTCAAAATGAAACCGGTTACTGCCAACGAACGGTTTAACCTAGAAGAACGAAATTTGGCAAGCCAAGTGGGATTGGTGTACTGTTCATTACCTGAAAGTTTCATCAAGATTGGGTGAAAAAGTGTTTGCTGAGATTTCAGGCAACTCGTAGTTTTATGGAAGCTTGGCAGGCCCTTTCCATGAAAGTGATTCTCTCCAGTCTCTGCTTAGGGCTACATCAACACCAAACAAACCATAGAGATGGAACTTGAAACTGCTTTAATGTGTCAAGTTTCAAAGAGCTAGCACAAACCGTGTTTGATTTAGAGTTCCAAATACATGTATCCCTATAGGAGATAACAGAGTGAAACCTCAAAATGAAACCGGTTACTGCCAACGAACGGTTTAACCTACAAGAACTAAATTTGGCGAGCCAAGTGGGATTGGTGTACTGATCATTACCTGAAAGTTTCATCAAGATTGGGTGAAAAAGTGTGTGCTGAGATTTCAGGCAACTCGTAGTTTTTTGGAAGCTTGGCAGGCCCTTTCCATGAAAGTGATTCTCGCCAGTCTCTTCTTAGGGCTACATCAACAGCAAACAAACCATAGAGATAGAACTTGAAACTGATTTTGTGTCAAGTTTCAAAGAGCTAGCACAAACCGTGTTTGATTTAGAGTTCCAAATACATGTATCCCTATAGGAGAAAACAGAGTGAAACCTCAAAATGAAACCGGGTACTGCCAACGAATGGTTTAACCTAGAAGAACGAAATTTGGCAAGCCAAGTGGGATTGGTGTACTGATCATTACCTGAAAGTATCATCAAGATTGGGTGAAAAAGTGTGTGCTGAGATTTCAGGCAACTCGTAGTTTTTCGGAAGCTTGGCAGGCCCTTTCCATGAAAGTGATTCTCGCCAGTCTCTGCTTAGGGCTACATCAACAGCAAACAAACCATAGAGATAGAACTTGAAACTGCTTTATTGTGTCAAGTTTCAAAGAGCTAGCACAAACCGTGTTTGATTTAGAGTTCCAAATACATGTATCCCTATAGGAGAAAACAGAGTGAAACATCAAAATGAAACCGGTTACTTCCAAGGAACGGTTTAACCTAGAAGAACGAAATTTGGCGAGCCAAGTTGGATTGGTGTACTGATCATTACCTGAAAGTTTAATCAAGATTGGGTGAAAAAGTGTGTGCTGAGATTTCAGGCAACTCGTAGTTTTTTGGAAGCTTGGCAGGCCCTTTCCATGAAAGTGATTCTCGCCAGTCTCTGCTTAGGGCTACATCAACAGCAAACAAACCATAGAGATAGAACTTGAAACTGCTTTATTGTGTCAAGTTTGAAAGAGCTAGCACAAACCTTCTTTGATTTAGAGTTCCAAATACATGTATCCCTATAGGAGAAAACAGAGTGAAACCTCAAAATGAAACCGGTTACTGCCAACGAACGGTTTAACCTAGAAGAACGAAATTTGGCGAGCCAAGTGGGGTGGTGTACTGATCATTACCTGAAAGTATCATCAAGATTGTGTGAAAAAGTGTTTGCTGAGATTTCAGACAACTCGTAGTTTTTTGGAATCTTGGCAGGCCCTTTCCAGGAAAGTGATTCTTGCCAGTCTCTGCTTAGGGCTACATCAACAGCAAACAAACCATAGAGATAGAACTTGAAACTGCTTTATTGTGTTAAGTTTCAAAGAGCTAGCACAAACCGTGTTTGATTTAGAGTTCCAAATACATGTATCCCTATAGGAGAAAACAGAGTGAAACCACAAAATGAAACCGGTTACTGCCAACGAACGGTTTAACCTAGAAGAACGAAATTTGGCGAGCCAAGTGGGATTGGTGTACTGATCATTACCTGAAAGTTTCATCAAGATTGGGTGAAAAAGTGTGTGCTGAGATTTCAGGCAACTCGTAGTTTTTTGGAAGCTTGGCAGGCCCTTTCCATGAAAGTGATTCTCGCCAGTCTCTGCTTAGGGCTACATCAACAGCAAACAAACCATAGAGATAGAACTTGAAACTGCTTTATTGTGTCAAGTTTCAAAGAGCTAGCACAAACCGTGTTTGATTTAGAGTTCCAAATACATGTATCCCTATAGGAGAAAACAGAGTGAAACCTCAAAATGAAACCGGTTACTGCCAACGAACGGTTTAACCTAGAAGAACGAAATTTGGCGAGCCAAGTGGGATTGGTGTACTGATCATTACCTGAAAGTTTCATCAAGATTGGGTGAAAAAGTGTGTGCTGAGATTTCAGGCAACTCGTAGTTTTTTGGAAGCTTGGCAGGCCCTTTCCAGGAAAGTGATTCTCACCAGTCTCTGCTTAGGGCTACATCAACAGCAAACAAACCATAGAGATAGAACTTGAAACTGCTTTATTGTGTCAAGTTTCAAAGAGCTAGCACAAACCGTGTTTGATTTAGAGTTCCAAATACATGTATCCCTATAGGACAAAACAGAGTGAAACCTCAAAATTAAACCGGTTACTGCCAACGAACGGTTTAACCTAGAAGAACGAAATTTGGCGAGCCAAGTGGGATTGGTGTACTGATCATTACCTGCAAGTTTCATCAAGTTTGGGTGAAAAAGTGTGTGCTGAGATTTCAGGCAACTCGTAGTTTTTTGGAAGCTTGGCAGGCCCTTTCCATGAAAGTCATTCTCGCCAGTCTCTGCTTAGGGCTACATCAACAGCAAACAAACCATAGGGATAGAACTTGAAACTGCTTTATTGTGTCAAGTTTCAAAGAGCTAGCACAAACCGTGTTTGATTTAGAGTTCCAAATACATGTATCCCTATAGGAGAAAACAGAGTGAAACCTCAAAATGAAACCGGTTACTGCCAACGAACGGTTTAACCTAGAAGAACGAAATTTGGCGAGCCAAGTGGGATTGGTGTACTGATCATTACCTGCAAGTTTCATCAAGTTTGGGTGAAAAAGTGTGTGCTGAGATTTCAGGGCAACTCGTAGTTTTTTGGAAGCTTGGCAGGCCCTTTCCATGAAAGTGATTTTCGTCAGTCTCTGCTTAGGGCTCCATCAACAGCAAACAAACCATAGAGATAGAACTTGAAACTGCTTTATTGTGTCATGTTTGAAAGTGCTAGCACACACCGTGTTTGATTTAGAGTTCCAAATACATGTATCCTTATAGGAGAAAACAGAGTGAAACCTCAAAATGAAACCGGTTACTGCCAACGAACGGTTAAACCTAGAAGAACGAAATTTGGCGAGCCAAGTGGGATTGGTGTACTGATCATTACCTGAAAGTTTCATCAAGATTGGGTGAAAAAGTGTGTGCTGAGATTTCAGGCAACTCGTAGTTTTTTGGAAGCTTGGCAGGCCCTTTCCAGGAAAGTGATTCTCACCAGTCTCTGCTTAGGGCTACATCAACAGCAAACAAACCATAGAGATAGAACTTGAAACTGCTTTATTGTGTCAAGTTTCAAAGAGCTAGCACAAACCGTGTTTGATTTAGAGTTCCAAATACATGTATCCCTATAGGAGAAAACAGAGTGAAACCTCAAAATGAAACCGGTTACTGCCAACGAACGGTTTAACCTAGAAGAACGAAATTTGGCGAGCCAAGTGGGATTGGTGTACTGATCATTACCTGCAAGTTTCATCAAGTTTGGGTGAAAAAGTGTGTGCTGAGATTTCAGGCAACTCGTAGTTTTTTGGAAGCTTGGCAGGCCCTTTCCATGAAAGTCATTTTCGTCAGTCTCTGCTTAGGGCTCCATCAACAGCAAACAAACCATAGAGATAGAACTTGAAACTGCTTTATTGTGTCATGTTTGAAAGTGCTAGCACACACCGTGTTTGATTTAGAGTTCCAAATACATGTATCCTTATAGGAGAAAACAGAGTGAAACCTCAAAATGAAACCGGTTACTGCCAACGAACGGTTTAACCTAGAAGAACGAAATTTGGTGAGCCAAGTGGGATTGGTGTACTGATCATGACCTGAAAGTTTCATCAAGATTGGGTGAAAAAGTGTGTGCTGAGATTTCAGGCAACTTGTAGTTTTTTGGAAGCTTGGAAGGCCCTTTCCAGGAAAGTGATTCTCGCCAGTCTCTGCTTAGGGCTACATCAACAGCAAACAAACCATAGAGATAGAACTTGAAACTGCTTTATTGTGTCAAGTTTCAAAGAGCTAGCACAAACCGTGTTTGATTTAGAGTTCCAAATACATGTATCCCTATAGGAGAAAACAGAGTGAAACCTCAAAATGAAACCGGTTACTGCCAACGAACGGTTTTAACCTAGAAGAACGAAATTTGGCGAGCCAAGTGGGATTGGTGTACTGATCATTACCTGAAAGTTTCATCAAGATTGGGTGAAAAAGTGTGTGCTGAGATTTCAGGCAACTCGTAGTTTTTTGGAAGCTTGGCAGGCCCTTTCCATGAAAGTGATTCTCGCCAGTCTCTGCTTAGGGCTACATCAACAGCAAACAAACCATAGAGATAGAACTTGAAACTGCTTTATTGTGTCAAGTTTTCAAAGAGCTAGCACAAACCGTGTTTGATTTAGAGTTCCAAATACATGTATCCCTATAGGAGAAAACAGAGTGAAACCTCAAATTGAAACCGGTTACTGCCAACGAACGGTTTAACCTAGAAGAAAGAAATTTGGCGAGCCAAGTGGGATTGGTGTACTGATCATTACCTGAAAGTTTCATCAAGATTGGGTGAAAAAGTGTGTGCTGAGATTTCAGGCAACTCGTAGTTTTTTGGAAGCTTGGCAGGCCCTTTCCATGAAAGTGATTCTCGCCAGTCTCTGCTTAGGGCTACATCAACAGCAAACAAACCATAGAGATAGAACTTGAAACTGCTTTATTGTGGCAAGTTTCAAAGAGCTAGCACAAACCGTGTTTGATTTAGAGTTCCAAATACATGTATCCCTATAGGAGAAAACAGAGTGAAACCTCAAAATGAAACCGGTTACTGCCAACGAACGGTTTAACCTAGAAGAACGAAATTTGGCGAGCCAAGTGGGATTGGTGTACTGTTCATTACCTGAAAGTTTCATCAAGATTGGGTGAAAAAGTGTTTGCTGAGATTTCAGGCAACTCGTAGTTTTATGGAAGCTTGGCAGGCCCTTTCCATGAAAGTGATTCTCTCCAGTCTCTGCTTAGGGCTACATCAACACCAAACAAACCATAGAGATGGAACTTGAAACTGCTTTAATGTGTCAAGTTTCAAAGAGCTAGCACAAACCGTGTTTGATTTAGAGTTCCAAATACATGTATCCCTATAGGACATAACAGAGTGAAAACTCAAAATGAAACCGGTTACTGCCAACGAACGGTTTAACCTACAAGAACTAAATTTGGCAAGCCAAGTGGGATTGGTGTACTGATCATTACCTGAAAGTATCATCAAGATTGGGTGAAAAAGTGTGTGCTGAGATTTCAGGCAACTCGTAGTTTTTCGGAAGCTTGGCAGGCCCTTTCCATGAAAGTGATTCTCGCCAGTCTCTGCTTAGGGCTACATCAACAGCAAACAAACCATAGAGATAGAACTTGAAACTGCTTTATTGTGTCAAGTTTCAAAGAGCTAGCACAAACCGTGTTTGATTTAGAGTTCCAAATACATGTATCCCTATAGGAGAAAACAGAGTGAAACCTCAAAATGAAACCGGTTACTGCCAACGAATGGTTTAACCTAGAAGAACGAAATTTGGCAAGCCAAGTGGGATTGGTGTACTGATCATTACCTGAAAGTATCATCAAGATTGGGTGAAAAAGTGTGTGCTGAGATTTCAGGCAACTCGTAGTTTTTCGGAAGCTTGGCAGGCCCTTTCCATGAAAGTGATTCTCGCCAGTCTCTGCTTAGGGCTACATCAACAGCAAACAAACCATAGAGATAGAACTTGAAACTGCTTTATTGTGTCAAGTTTCAAAGAGCTAGCACAAACCGTGTTTGATTTAGAGTTCCAAATACATGTATCCCTATAGGAGAAAACAGAGTGAAACCTCAAAATGAAACCAGTTACTTCCAAGGAACGGTTTAACCTAGAAGAACGAAATTTGGCGAGCCAAGTTGGATTGGTGTACTGATCATTACCTGAAAGTTTAATCAAGATTGGGTGAAAAAGTGTGTGCTGAGATTTCAGGCAACTCGTAGTTTTTTGGAAGCTTGGCAGGCCCTTTCCATGAAAGTGATTCTCGCCAGTCTCTGCTTAGGGCTACATCAACAGCAAACAAACCATAGAGATAGAACTTGAAACTGCTTTATTGTGTCAAGTTTGAAAGAGCTAGCACAAACCTTCTTTGATTTAGAGTTCCAAATACATGTATCCCTATAGGAGAAAACAGAGTGAAACCTCAAAATGAAACCGGTTACTGCCAATGAACGGTTTAACCTAGAAGAACGAAATTTGGCGAGCCAAGTGGGATTGGTGTACTGATCATTACCTGAAAGTTTCATCAAGATTGGGTGAAAAAGTGTGTGCTGAGATTTCAGAAAACTCGTAGTTTTTTGGAAGCTAGGCAAGCCCTTTCCATGAAAGTGATTCTCGCCAGTCTCTGCTTAGGGCTACATCAACAGCAAACAAACCATAGAGATAGAACTTGAAACTGCTTTAATGTGTCAAGTTTCAAAGAGCTAGCACAAACCGTGTTTGATTTAGAGTTCCAAATACATGTATCCCTATAGGAGATAACAGAGTGAAACCTCAAAATGAAACCGGTTACTGCCAACAAACGGTTTAACCTAGAAGAACGAAATTTGGCGAGCCAAGTGGGATTGGTGTACTGATCATTACCTGAAAGTTTCATCAAGATTGGGTGAAAAAGTGTGTGCTGAGATTTCAGGCAACTCGTAGTTTTTTGGAAGCTTGGCAGGCCCTTTCCATGAAAGTGATTCTCGCCAGTCTCTGCTTAGGGCTACATCAACAGCAAACAAACCATAGAGATAGAACTTGAAACTGCTTTATTGTGTCAAGTTTCAAAGAGCTAGCACAAACCGTGTTTGATTTAGAGTTCCAAATACATGTATCCCTATAGGAGAAAACAGAGTGAAACCTCAAAATGAAACCGGTTACTTCCAAGGAACGGTTTAACCTAGAAGAACGAAATTTGGCGAGCCAAGTGGGATTGGTGTACTGATCATGACCTGAAAGTTTCATCAAGATTGGGTGAAAAAGTGTGTGCTGAGATTTCAGGCAACTTGTAGTTTTTTGGAAGCTTGGAAGGCCCTTTCCAGGAAAGTGATTCTCGCCAGTCTCTGCTTAGGGCTACATCAACAGCAAACAAACCATAGAGATAGAACTTGAAACTGCTTTATTGTGTCAAGTTTCAAAGAGCTAGCACAAACCGTGTTTGATTTAGAGTTCCAAATACATGTATCCCTATAGGAGAAAACAGAGTGAAACCTCAAAATGAAACCGGTTACTGCCAACGAACGGTTTAACCTAGAAGAACGAAATTTGGCGAGCCAAGTGGGATTGGTGTACTGATCATTACCTGAAAGTTTCATCAAGATTGGGTGAAAAAGTGTGTGCTGAGATTTCAGGCAACTCGTAGTTTTTTGGAAGCTTGGCAGGCCCTTTCCATGAAAGTGATTCTCGCCAGTCTCTGCTTAGGGCTACATCAACAGCAAACAAACCATAGAGATAGAACTTGAAACTGCTTTATTGTGTCAAGTTTCAAAGAGCTAGCACAAACCGTGTTTGATTTAGAGTTCCAAATACATGTATCCCTATAGGAGAAAACAGAGTGAAACCTCAAATTGAAACCGGTTACTGCCAACGAACGGTTTAACCTAGAAGAAAGAAATTTGGCGAGCCAAGTGGGATTGGTGTACTGATCATTACCTGAAAGTTTCATCAAGATTGGGTGAAAAAGTGTGTGCTGAGATTTCAGGCAACTCGTAGTTTTTTGGAAGCTTGGCAGGCCCTTTTCCATGAAAGTGATTCTCGCCAGTCTCTGCTTAGGGCTACATCAACAGCAAACAAACCATAGAGATAGAACTTGAAACTGCTTTATTGTGTCAAGTTTCAAAGAGCTAGCACAAACCGTGTTGATTTAGAGTTCCAAATACATGTATCCCTATAGGAGAAAACAGAGTGAAACCTCAAAATGAAACCGGTTACTGCCAACGAACGGTTTAACCTAGAAGAACGAAATTTGGCGAGCCAAGTGGGATTGGTGTACTGTTCATTACCTGAAAGTTTCATCAAGATTGGGTGAAAAAGTGTTTGCTGAGATTTCAGGCAACTCGTAGTTTTATGGAAGCTTGGCAGGCCCTTTCCATGAAAGTGATTCTCTCCAGTCTCTGCTTAGGGCTACATCAACACCAAACAAACCATAGAGATGGAACTTGAAACTGCTTTAATGTGTCAAGTTTCAAAGAGCTAGCACAAACCGTGTTTGATTTAGAGTTCCAAATACATGTATCCCTATAGGACATAACAGAGTGAAACCTCAAAATGAAACCGGTTACTGCCAACGAACGGTTTAACCTACAAGAACTAAATTTGGCAAGCCAAGTGGGATTGGTGTACTGATCATAACCTGAAAGTATCATCAAGATTGGGTGAAAAAGTGTGTGCTGAGATTTCAGGCAACTCGTAGTTTTTCGGAAGCTTGGCAGGCCCTTTCCATGAAAGTGATTCTCGCCAGTCTCTGCTTAGGGCTACATCAACAGCAAACAAACCATAGAGATAGAACTTGAAACTGCTTTATTGTGTCAAGTTTCAAAGAGCTAGCACAAACCGTGTTTGATTTAGAGTTCCAAATACATGTATCCCTATAGGAGAAAACAGAGTGAAACCTCAAAATGAAACCGGTTACTGCCAACGAATGGTTTAACCTAGAAGAACGAAATTTGGCAAGCCAAGTGGGATTGGTGTACTGATCATTACCTGAAAGTATCATCAAGATTGGGTGAAAAAGTGTGTGCTGAGATTTCAGGCAACTCGTAGTTTTTCGGAAGCTTGGCAGGCCCTTTCCATGAAAGTGATTCTCGCCAGTCTCTGCTTAGGGCTACATCAACAGCAAACAAACCATAGAGATAGAACTTGAAACTGCTTTATTGTGTCAAGTTTCAAAGAGCTAGCACAAACCGTGTTTGATTTAGAGTTCCAAATACATGTATCCCTATAGGAGAAAACAGAGTGAAACCTCAAATGAAACCAGTTACTTCCAAGGAACGGTTTAACCTAGAAGAACGAAATTTGGCGAGCCAAGTTGGATTGGTGTACTGATCATTACCTGAAAGTTTAATCAAGATTGGGTGAAAAAGTGTGTGCTGAGATTTCAGGCAACTCGTAGTTTTTTGGAAGCTTGGCAGGCCCTTTCCATGAAAGTGATTCTCGCCAGTCTCTGCTTAGGGCTACATCAACAGCAAACAAACCATAGAGATAGAACTTGAAACTGCTTTATTGTGTCAAGTTTGAAAGAGCTAGCACAAACCTTCTTTGATTTAGAGTTCCAAATACATGTATCCCTATAGGAGAAAACAGAGTGAAACCTCAAAATGAAACCGGTTACTGCCAATGAACGGTTTAACCTAGAAGAACGAAATTTGGCGAGCCAAGTGGGATTGGTGTACTGATCATTACCTGAAAGTTTCATCAAGATTGGGTGAAAAGTGTGTGCTGAGATTTCAGAAAACTCGTAGTTTTTTGGAAGCTAGGCAAGCCCTTTCCATGAAAGTGATTCTCGCCAGTCTCTGCTTAGGGCTACATCAACACCATACAAACCATAGAGATAGAACTTGAAACTGCTTTAATGTGTCAAGTTTCAAAGAGCTAGCACAAACCGTGTTTGATTTAGAGTTCCAAATACATGTATCCCTATAGGAGATAACAGAGTGAAACCTCAAAATGAAACCGGTTACTGCCAACAAACGGTTTAACCTAGAAGAACGAAATTTGGCGAGCCAAGTGGGATTGGTGTACTGATCATTACCTGAAAGTTTCATCAAGATTGGGTGAAAAAGTGTGTGCTGAGATTTCAGGCAACTCGTAGTTTTTTGGAAGCTTGGCAGGCCCTTTCCATGAAAGTGATTCTCGCCAGTCTCTGCTTAGGGCTACATCAACAGCAAACAAACCATAGAGATAGAACTTGAAACTGCTTTATTGTGTCAAGTTTCAAAGAGCTAGCACAAACCGTGTTTGATTTAGAGTTCCAAATACATGTATCCCTATAGGAGAAAACAGAGTGAAACCTCAAAATGAAACCGGTTACTTCCAAGGAACGGTTTAACCTAGAAGAACGAAATTTGGCGAGCCAAGTTGGATTGGTGTACTGATCATTACCTGAAAGTTTCATCAAGATTGGGTGAAAAAGTGTGTGCTGAGATTTCAGGCAACTCGTAGTTTTTTGGAAGTTTGGCAGGCCCTTTCCATGAAAGTGAATCTCGCCAGTCTCTGCTTAGGGCTACATCAACAGCAAACAAACCATAGAGATAGAACTTGAAACTGCTTTATTGTGTCAAGTTTCAAAGAGCTAGCACAAACCTTCTTTGATTTAGAGTTCCAAATACATGTATCCCTATAGGAGAAAACAGAGTGAAACCTCAAAATGAAACCGGTTACTGCCAAAGAACAGTTTAACCTAGAAGAACGAAATTTGGCGAGCCAAGTGGGATTGGTGTACTGATCATTACCTGAAAGTTTCATCAAGATTGGGTGAAAAAGTGTGTGCTGAGATTTCAGAAAACTCGTAGTTTTTTGGAAGCTAGGCAAGCCCTTTCCATGAAAGTGATTCTCGCCAGTCTCTGCTTAGGGCTACATCAACACCAAACAAACCTTAGAGATAGAACTTGAAACTGCTTTATTGTTTCAAGTTTCAAAGAGCTAGCACAAACCGTGTTTGATTTAGAGTTCCAAACACATGTATCCCTATAGGAGAAAACAGAGTGAAACCTCAAAATGAAACCGGTTACTGCCAATGAACGGTTTAACCTAGAAGAACGAAATTTGGCGAGCCAAGTGGGATTGGTGTACTGTTCATTACCTGAAAGTTTCATCAAGATTGGGTGAAAAAGTGTTTGCTGATATTTCAGGCAACTCGTAGTTTTTTGGAAGCTTGGCAGGCCCTTTCCATGAAAGTGATTCTCGCCAGTCTCTGCTTAGGGCTACATCAACACCATACAAACCATAGAGATAGAACTTGAAACTGCTTTAATGTGTCAAGTTTCAAAGAGCTAGCACAAACCGTGTTTGATTTAGAGTTCCAAATACATGTATCCCTATAGGAGATAACAGAGTGAAACCTCAAAATGAAACCGGTTACTGCCAACAAACGGTTTAACCTAGAAGAACGAAATTTGGCGAGCCAAGTGGGATTGGTGTACTGATCATTACCTGAAAGTTTCATCAAGATTGGGTGAAAAAGTGTGTGCTGAGATTTCAGGCAACTCGTAGTTTTTTGGAAGCTTGGCAGGCCCTTTCCATGAAAGTGATTCTCGCCAGTCTCTGCTTAGGGCTACATCAACAGCAAACAAACCATAGAGATAGAACTTGAAACTGCTTTATTGTGTCAAGTTTCAAAGAGCTAGCACAAACCGTGTTTGATTTAGAGTTCCAAATACATGTATCCCTATAGGAGAAAACAGAGTGAAACCTCAAAATGAAACCGGTTACTGCCAACGAACGGTTTAACCTAGAAGAACGAAATTTGGCGAGCCAAGTGGGATTGGTGTACTGATCATTACCTGAAAGTTTCATCAAGATTGGGTGAAAAAGTGTGTGCTGAGATTTCAGGCAACTCGTAGTTTTTTGGAAGCTTGGCAGGCCCTTTCCATGAAAGTGATTCTCGCCAGTCTCTGCTTAGGGCTACATCAACAGCAAACAAACCATAGAGATAGAACTTGAAACTGCTTTATTGTGTCAAGTTTCAAAGAGCTAGCACAAACCTTCTTTGATTTAGAGGTCCAAATACATGTATCCCTATAGGAGAAAACAGAGTGAAACCTCAAAATGAAACCGGTTACTGCCAAAGAACGGTTAAACCTAGAAGAACGAAATTTGGCGAGCCAAGTGGGATTGGTGTACTGATCATTACCTGAAAGTTTCATCAAGATTGGGTGAAAAAGTGTGTGCTGAGATTTCAGAAAACTCGTAGTTTTTTGGAAGCTAGGCAAGCCCTTTCCATGAAAGTGATTCTCGCCAGTCTCTGCTTAGGGCTACATCAACACCAAACAAACCTTAGAGATAGAACTTGAAACTGCTTTATTGTTTCAAGTTTCAAAGAGCTAGCACAAACCGTGTTTGATTTAGAGTTCCAAATACATGTATCCCTATAGGAGAAAACAGAGTGAAACCTCAAAATGAAACCGGTTACTGCCAATGAAAGGTTTAACCTAGAAGAACGAAATTTGGCGAGCCAAGTGGATTGGTGTACTGTTCATTACCTGAAAGTTTCATCAAGATTGGGTAAAAAAGTGTTTGCTGATATTTCAGGCAACTCGTAGTTTTTTGGAAGCTTGGCAGGCCCTTTCCATGAAAGTGATTCTCGCCAGTCTCTGCTTAGGGCTACACCAACACCATACAAACCATAGAGATAGAACTTGAAACTGCTTTAATGTGTCAAGATTCAAAGAGCTAGCACAAACCGTGTTTGATTTAGAGTTCCAAATACATGTATCCCTATAGGAGATAACAGAGTGAAACCTCAAAATGAAACCGGTTACTGCCAACAAACGGTTTAACCTAGAAGAACGAAATTTGGCGAGCCAAGTGGGATTGGTGTACTGATCATTACCTGAAAGTTTCATCAAGATTGGGTGAAAAAGTGTGTGCTGTGATTTCAGGCAACTAGTAGTTTTTTGGAAGCTTGGCAGGCCCTTTCCAGGAAAGTGATTCTCGCCAGTCTCTGCTTAGGGCTACATCAACAGCAAACAAACCATAGAGATAGAACTTGAAACTGCTTTATTGTGTCAAGTTTCAAAGAGCTAGCACAAACCGTGTTTGATTTAGAGTTCCAAATACATGTATCCCTATAGGAGAAAACAAAGTGAAACCTCAAAATGAAACCGGTTACTGCCAACGAACGGTTTAACCTAGAAGAAGGAAATTTGGCGAGCCAAGTGGGATTGGTGTACTGATCATTACCTGAAAGTTTCATCAAGATTGGGTGAAAAAGTGTGTGCTGAGATTTCAGGAAACTCGTAGTTTTTTGGAAGCTTGGCAGGCCCTTTCCATGAAAGTGATTCTCGCCAGTCTCTGCTTAGGGCTACATCAACAGCAAACAAACCATAGAGATAGAACTTGAAACTGCTTTATTGTGTCAAGTTTCAAAGAGCTAGCACAAACCGTGTTTGATTTAGAGTTCCAAATACATGTATCCCTATAGGAGAAAACAGAGTGAAACCTCAAAATGAAACCGGTTACTGCCAACGAACGGTTTAACCTAGAAGAACGAAATTTGGCGAGCCAAGTGGGATTGGTGTACTGATCATTACCTGAAAGTTTCATCAAGATTGGGTGAAAAAGTGTTTGCTGAGATTTCAGGGAACTCGTAGTTTTTTGGAAGCTTGGCAGGCCCTTTCCAGGAAAGTGATTCTCGCCAGTCTCTGCTGAGGGCTACATCAACAGCAAACAAACCATAGAGATAGAACCTGAAACTGCTTTATTGTGTCAAGTTTCAAAGAGCTAGCACAAACCTTCTTTGATTTAGAGTTCCAAATACATGTATCCCTATAGGAGAAAACAGAGTGAAACCTCAAAATGAAACCGGTTACTGCCAACGAACGGTTTAACCTAGAAGAACGAAATTTGGGGAGCCAAGTGGGATTGGTGTACTGATCATTACCTGAAAGTTTCATCAAGATTGGGTGAAAAAGTGTGTGCTGAGATTTCAGAAAACTCGTAGTTTTTTGGAAGCTAGGCAAGCCCTTTCCATGAAAGTGATTCTCGCCAGTCTCTGCTTAGGGCTACATCAACACCATACAAACCATAGAGATAGAACTTGAAACTGCTTTATTATGTCAGGTTTCAAAGAGCTAGCACAAACCGTGTTTGATTTAGAGTTCCAAATACATGTATCCCTATAGGAGAAAACAGAGTGAAACCTCAAAATGAAACCGGTTACTGCCAATGAACGGTTTAACCTAGAAGAACGAAATTTGGCGAGCCAAGTGGGATTGGTGTACTGTTCATTACCTGAAAGTTTCATCAAGATTGGGTGAAAAAGTGTTTGCTGATATTTCAGGAAACTCGTAGTTTTTTGGAAGCTTGGCAGGCCCTTTCCATGAAAGTGATTCTCGCCAGTCTCTGCTTAGGGCTACATCAACACCATACAAACCATAGAGATAGAACTTGAAACTGCTTTAATGTGTCAAGTTTCAAAGAGCTAGCACAAACCGTGTTTGATTTAGAGTTCCAAATACATGTATCCCTATAGGAGATAACAGAGTGAAACCTCAAAATGAAACCGGTTACTGCCAACAAACGGTTTAACCTAGAAGAACGAAATTTGGCGAGCCAAGTGGGATTGGTGTACTGATCATTACCTGAAAGTTTCATCAAGATTGGGTGAAAAAGTGTGTGCTGATATTTCAGGAAACTCGTAGTTTTTTGGAAGCTTGGCAGGCCCTTTCCATGAAAGTGATTCTCGCCAGTCTCTGCTTAGGGCTACATCAACAGCAAACAAACCATAGAGATAGAACTTGAAACTGGTTTATTGTGTCAAGTTTCAAAGAGCTAGCACAAACCGTGTTTGATTTAGAGTTCCAAATACATGTATCCCTATAGGAGAAAACAGAGTGAAACCTCAAAATGAAACCGGTTACTTCCAAGGAACGGTTTAACCTAGAAGAACGAAATTTGGCGAGCCAAGTGGGATTGGTGTACTGATCATTACCTGAAAGTTTAATCAAGATTGGGTGAAAAAGTGTGTGCTGAGATTTCAGGCAACTCGTAGTTTTTGGGAAGCTTGGCAGGCCCTTTCCATGAAAGTGATTCTCGCCAGTCTCTGCTTAGGGCTACATCAACAGCAAACAAACCATAGAGATAGAACTTGAAACTGCTTTATTGTGTCAAGTTTCAAAGAGCTAGCACAAACCTTCTTTGATTTAGAGTTCCAAATACATGTATCCCTATAGGAGAAAACAGAGTGAAACCTCAAAATGAAACCGGTTACTGCCAATGAACGGTTTAACCTAGAAGAACGAAATTTGGCGAGCCAAGTGGGATTGGTGTACTGTTAATTACCTGAAAGTTTCATCAAGATTGGGTGAAAAAGTGTTTGCTGATATTTCAGGCAACTCGTAGTTTTTTGGAAGCTTGGCAGGCCCTTTCCATGAAAGTGATTCTCGCCAGTCTCTGCTTAGGGCTACATCAACAGCAAACAAACCATAGAGATAGAACTTGAAACTGCTTTATTGTGTCAAGTTTCAAAGAGCTAGCACAAACCTTCTCTGATTTAGAGTTCCAAATACATGTATCCCTATAGGAGAAAACAGAGTGAAACCTCAAAATGAAAGCGGTTACTGCCAACGAACGGTTTAACCTAGAAGAACGAAATTTGGCGAGCCAAGTGGGATTGGTGTACTGATCATTACCTGAAAGTTTCATCAAGATTGGGTGAAAAAGTGGGTGCTGAGATTTCAGAAAACTCGTAGTTTTTTGGAAGGTAGGCAAGCCCTTTCCATGAAAGTGATTCTCGCCAGTCTCTGCTTAGGGCTACATCAACACCAAACAAACCTTAGAGATAGAACTTGAAACTGCTTTATTGTTTCAAGTTTCAAAGAGCTAGCACAAACCGTGTTTGATTTAGAGTTCCAAATACATGTATCCCTATAGGAGAAAACAGAGTGAAACCTCAAAATGTAACCGGTTACTGCCAATGAACGGTTTAACCTAGAAGAACGAAATTTGGCGAGCCAAGTGGGATTGGTGTACTCTTCATTACCTGAAAGTTTCATCAAGATTGGGTGAAAAAGTGTTTGCTGATATTTCAGGCCACTCGTAGTTTTTTGGAAGCTTGGCAGGCCCTTTCCATGACAGTGATTCTCGCCAGTCTCTGCTTAGGGCTACACCAACACCATACAAACCATAGAGATAGAACTTGAAACTGCTTTATTGTGTCAAGTTTCAAAGAGCTAGCACAAACCGTGTTTGATTTAGAGTTCCAAATACATGTATCCCTATAGGAGAAAACAGAGTGAAACCTCAAAATGAAACAGGTTACTTCCAACGAACGGTTTAACCTAGAAGAACGAAATTTGGCGAGCCAAGTGGGATTGGTGTACTGATCATTACCTGAAAGTTTAATCAAGATTGGGTGAAAAAGTGTGTGCTGAGATTTCAGGCAACTCGTAGTTTTTTGGAAGCTTGGCAGGCCCTTTCCATGAAAGTGATTCTCGCCAGTCTCTGCTTAGGGCTACATCAACAGCAAACAAACCATAGAGATAGAACTTGAAACTGCTTTATTGTGTCAAGTTTCAAAGAGCTAGCACAAACCTTCTTTGATTTAGAGTTCCAAATACATGTATCCCTATAGGAGAAAACAGAGTGAAACCTCAAAATGAAACCGGTTACTGCCAACAAACGGTTTAACCTAGAAGAACGAAATTTGGGGAGCCAAGTGGGATTGGTGTACTGATCATTACCTGAAAGTTTCATCAAGATTGGGTGAAAAACTGTGTGCTGAGATTTCAGAAAACTCGTAGTTTTTTGGAAGCTAGGCAAGCCCTTTCCATGAAAGTGATTCTCGCCAGTCTCTGCTTAGGGCTACATCAACACCATACAAACCATAGAGATAGAACTTGAAACTGCTTTATTATGTCAGGTTTCAAAGAGCTAGCACAAACCGTGTTTGATTTAGAGTTCCAAATACATGTATCCCTATAGGAGAAAACAGAGTGAAACCTCAAAATGAAACCGGTTACTGCCAATGAACGGTTTAACCTAGAAGAACGAAATTTGGCGAGCCAAGTGGGATTGGTGTACTCTTCATTACCTGAAAGTTTCATCAAGATTGGGTGAAAAAGTGTTTGCTGATATTTCAGGAAACTCGTAGTTTTTTGGAAGCTTGGCAGGCCCTTTCCATGAAAGTGATTCTCGCCAGTCTCTGCTTAGGGCTACATCAACACCATACAAACCATAGAGATAGAACTTGAAACTGCTTTAATGTGTCAAGTTTCAAAGAGCTAGCACAAACCGTGTTTGATTTAGAGTTCCAAATACATGTATCCCTATAGGAGATAACAGAGTGAAACCTCAAAATGAAACCGGTTACTTCCAAGGAACGGTTTAACCTAGAAGAACGAAATTTGGCGAGCCAAGTTGGATTGGTGTACTGATCATTACCTGAAAGTTTAATCAAGATTGGGTGAAAAAGTGTGTGCTGAGATTTCAGGCAACTCGTAGTTTTTTGGAAGCTTGGCAGGCCCTTTCCATGAAAGTGATTCTCGCCAGTCTCTGCTTAGGGCTACATCAACAGCAAACAAACCATAGAGATAGAACTTGAAACTGCTTTATTGTGTCAAGTTTCAAAGAGCTAGCACAAACCTTCTTTGATTTAGAGTTCCAAATACATGTATCCCTATAGGAGAAAACAGAGTGAAACCTCAAAATGAAACCGGTTACTGCCAATGAACGGTTTAACCTAGAAGAACGAAATTTGGCGAGCCAAGTGGGATTGGTGTACTGTTCATTACCTGAAAGTTTCATCAAGATTGGGTGAAAAAGTGTTTGCTGATATTTCAGGCAACTCGTAGTTTTTTGGAAGCTTGGCAGGCCCTTTCCATGAAAGTGATTCTCGCCAGTCTCTGCTTAGGGCTACATCAACACCAAACAAACCTTAGAGATAGAACTTGAAACTGCTTTATTGTTTCAAGTTTCAAAGAGCTAGCACAAACCGTGTTTGATTTAGAGTTCCAAATACATGTATCCCTATAGGAGAAAACAGAGTGAAACCTCAAAATGAAACCGGTTACTGCCAATGAACGGTTTAACCTAGAAGAACGAAATTTGGCGAGCCAAGTGGGATTGGTGTACTCTTCATTACCTGAAAGTTTCATCAAGATTGGGTGAAAAAGTGTTTGCTGATATTTCAGGCAACTCGTAGTTTTTTGGAAGCTTGGCAGGCCCTTTCCATGAAAGTGATTCTCGCCAGTCTCTGCTTAGGGCTACACCAACACCATACAAACCATAGAGATAGAACTTGAAACTGCTTTAATGTGTCAAGATTCAAAGAGCTAGCACAAACCGTGTTTGATTTAGAGTTCCAAATACATGTATCCCTATAGGAGATAACAGAGTGAAACCTCAAAATGAAACCGGTTACTGCCAACAAACGGTTTAACCTAGAAGAACGAAATTTGGCGAGCCAAGTGGGATTGGTGTACTGATCATTACCTGAAAGTTTCATCAAGATTGGGTGAAAAAGTGTGTGCTGTGATTTCAGGCAACTCGTAGTTTTTTGGAAGCTTGGCAGGCCCTTTCCATGAAAGTGATTCTCGCCAGTCTCTGCTTAGGGCTACATCAACAGCAAACAAACCATAGAGATAGAACTTGAAACTGCTTTATTGTGTCAAGTTTCAAAGAGCTAGCACAAACCTTCTTTGATTTAGAGTTCCAAATACATGTATCCCTATAGGAGAAAACAGAGTGAAACCTCAAAATGAAACCGGTTACTGCCAATGAACGGTTTAACCTAGAAGAACGAAATTTGGCGAGCCAAGTGGGATTGGTGTACTGTTAATTACCTGAAAGTTTCATCAAGATTGGGTGAAAAAGTGTTTGCTGATATTTCAGGCAACTCGTAGTTTTTTGGAAGCTTGGCAGGCCCTTTCCATGAAAGTGATTCTCGCCAGTCTCTGCTTAGGGCTACATCAACAGCAAACAAACCATAGAGATAGAACTTGAAACTGCTTTATTGTGTCAAGTTTCAAAGAGCTAGCACAAACCTTCTCTGATTTAGAGTTCCAAATACATGTATCCCTATAGGAGAAAACAGAGTGAAACCTCAAAATGAAAGCGGTTACTGCCAACGAACGGTTTAACCTAGAAGAACGAAATTTGGCGAGCCAAGTGGGATTGGTGTACTGATCATTACCTGAAAGTTTCATCAAGATTGGGTGAAAAAGTGGGTGCTGAGATTTCAGAAAACTCGTAGTTTTTTGGAAGGTAGGCAAGCCCTTTCCATGAAAGTGATTCTCGCCAGTCTCTGCTTAGGGCTACATCAACACCAAACAAACCTTAGAGATAGAACTTGAAACTGCTTTATTGTTTCAAGTTTCAAAGAGCTAGCACAAACCGTGTTTGATTTAGAGTTCCAAATACATGTATCCCTATAGGAGAAAACAGAGTGAAACCTCAAAATGTAACCGGTTACTGCCAATGAACGGTTTAACCTAGAAGAACGAAATTTGGCGAGCCAAGTGGGATTGGTGTACTCTTCATTACCTGAAAGTTTCATCAAGATTGGGTGAAAAAGTGTTTGCTGATATTTCAGGCCACTCGTAGTTTTTTGGAAGCTTGGCAGGCCCTTTCCATGACAGTGATTCTCGCCAGTCTCTGCTTAGGGCTACACCAACACCATACAAACCATAGAGATAGAACTTGAAACTGCTTTATTGTGTCAAGTTTCAAAGAGCTAGCACAAACCGTGTTTGATTTAGAGTTCCAAATACATGTATCCCTATAGGAGAAAACAGAGTGAAACCTCAAAATGAAACAGGTTACTTCCAACGAACGGTTTAACCTAGAAGAACGAAATTTGGCGAGCCAAGTGGGATTGGTGTACTGATCATTACCTGAAAGTTTAATCAAGATTGGGTGAAAAAGTGTGTGCTGAGATTTCAGGCAACTCGTAGTTTTTTGGAAGCTTGGCAGGCCCTTTCCATGAAAGTGATTCTCGCCAGTCTCTGCTTAGGGCTACATCAACAGCAAACAAACCATAGAGATAGAACTTGAAACTGCTTTATTGTGTCAAGTTTCAAAGAGCTAGCACAAACCTTCTTTGATTTAGAGTTCCAAATACATGTATCCCTATAGGAGAAAACAGAGTGAAACCTCAAAATGAAACCGGTTACTGCCAACAAACGGTTTAACCTAGAAGAACGAAATTTGGGGAGCCAAGTGGGATTGGTGTACTGATCATTACCTGAAAGTTTCATCAAGATTGGGTGAAAAACTGTGTGCTGAGATTTCAGAAAACTCGTAGTTTTTTGGAAGCTAGGCAAGCCCTTTTCCATGAAAGTGATTCTCGCCAGTCTCTGCTTAGGGCTACATCAACACCATACAAACCATAGAGATAGAACTTGAAACTGCTTTATTATGTCAGGTTTCAAAGAGCTAGCACAAACCGTGTTTGATTTAGAGTTCCAAATACATGTATCCCTATAGGAGAAAACAGAGTGAAACCTCAAAATGAAACCGGTTACTGCCAATGAACGGTTTAACCTAGAAGAACGAAATTTGGCGAGCCAAGTGGGATTGGTGTACTCTTCATTACCTGAAAGTTTCATCAAGATTGGGTGAAAAAGTGTTTGCTGATATTTCAGGAAACTCGTAGTTTTTTGGAAGCTTGGCAGGCCCTTTCCATGAAAGTGATTCTCGCCAGTCTCTGCTTAGGGCTACATCAACACCATACAAACCATAGAGATAGAACTTGAAACTGCTTTAATGTGTCAAGTTTCAAAGAGCTAGCACAAACCGTGTTTGATTTAGAGTTCCAAATACATGTATCCCTATAGGAGATAACAGAGTGAAACCTCAAAATGAAACCGGTTACTTCCAAGGAACGGTTTAACCTAGAAGAACGAAATTTGGCGAGCCAAGTTGGATTGGTGTACTGATCATTACCTGAAAGTTTAATCAAGATTGGGTGAAAAAGTGTGTGCTGAGATTTCAGGCAACTCGTAGTTTTTTGGAAGCTTGGCAGGCCCTTTCCATGAAAGTGATTCTCGCCAGTCTCTGCTTAGGGCTACATCAACAGCAAACAAACCATAGAGATAGAACTTGAAACTGCTTTATTGTGTCAAGTTTCAAAGAGCTAGCACAAACCTTCTTTGATTTAGAGTTCCAAATACATGTATCCCTATAGGAGAAAACAGAGTGAAACCTCAAAATGAAACCGGTTACTGCCAATGAACGGTTTAACCTAGAAGAACGAAATTTGGCGAGCCAAGTGGGATTGGTGTACTGTTCATTACCTGAAAGTTTCATCAAGATTGGGTGAAAAAGTGTTTGCTGATATTTCAGGCAACTCGTAGTTTTTTGGAAGCTTGGCAGGCCCTTTCCATTAAAGTGATTCTCGCCAGTCTCTGCTTAGGGCTACATCAACACCAAACAAACCTTAGAGATAGAACTTGAAACTGCTTTATTGTTTCAAGTTTCAAAGAGCTAGCACAAACCGTGTTTGATTTAGAGTTCCAAATACATGTATCCCTATAGGAGAAAACAGAGTGAAACCTCAAAATGAAACCGGTTACTGCCAATGAACGGTTTAACCTAGAAGAACGAAATTTGGCGAGCCAAGTGGGATTGGTGTACTCTTCATTACCTGAAAGTTTCATCAAGATTGGGTGAAAAAGTGTTTGCTGATATTTCAGGCAACTCGTAGTTTTTTGGAAGCTTGGCAGGCCCTTTCCATGAAAGTGATTCTCGCCAGTCTCTGCTTAGGGCTACACCAACACCATACAAACCATAGAGATAGAACTTGAAACTGCTTTAATGTGTCAAGATTCAAAGAGCTAGCACAAACCGTGTTTGATTTAGAGTTCCAAATACATGTATCCCTATAGGAGATAACAGAGTGAAACCTCAAAATGAAACCGGTTACTGCCAACAAACGGTTTAACCTAGAAGAACGAAATTTGGCGAGCCAAGTGGGATTGGTGTACTGATCATTACCTGAAAGTTTCATCAAGATTGGGTGAAAAAGTGTGTGCTGTGATTTCAGGCAACTCGTAGTTTTTTGGAAGCTTGGAAGGCCCTTTCCATGAAAGTGATTCTCACCAGTCTCTGCTTAGGGCTACATCAACAGCAAACAAACCATAGAGATAGAACTTGAAACTGCTTTATTGTGTCAAGTTTCAAAGAGCTAGCACAAACCGTGTTTGATTTAGAGTTCCAAATACATGTATCCCTATAGGAGAAAACAGAGTGAAACCTCAAAATGAAACCGGTTACTGCCAACGAACGGTTTAACCTAGAAGAAAGAAATTTGGCGAGCCAAGTGGGATTGGTGTACTGATCATTACCTGCAAGTTTCATCAAGTTTGGGTGAAAAAGTGTGTGCTGAGATTTCAGGCAACTCGTAGTTTTTTGGAAGCTTGGCAGGCCCATTCCAGGAAAGTGATTCTCGCCAGTCTCTGCTTAAGGCTACATCAACAGCAAACAAACCATAGAGATAGAACTTGAAACTGCTTTATTGTGTCAAGTTTCAAAGAGCTAGCACAAACCGTGTTTGATTTAGAGTTCCAAATACATGTATCCCTATAGGAGAAAACAAAGTGAAACCTCAAAATGAAACCGGTTACTGCAAACGAACGGTTTAACCTAGAAGAAGGAAATATGGCGAGCCAAGTGGGATTGGTGTACTGATCATTACCTGAAAGTTTCATCAAGATTGGGTGAAAAAGTGTGTGCTGAGATTTCAGGAAACTCGTAGTTTTTTGGAAGCTTGGCAGGCCCTTTCCATGAAAGTGATTCTCGCCAGTCTCTGCTTAGGGCTACATCAACAGCAAACAAACCATAGAGATAGAACTTGAAACTGCTTTATTGTGTCAAGTTTCAAAGAGCTAGCACAAACCGTGTTTGATTTAGAGTTCCAAATACATGTATCCCTATAGGAGAAAACAGAGTGAAACCTCAAAATGAAACCGGTTACTGCCAACGAACGGTTTAACCTAGAAGAACGAAATTTGGCGAGCCAAGTGGGATTGGTGTACTGATCATTACCTGAAAGTTTCATCAAGATTGGGTGAAAAAGTGTTTGCTGAGATTTCAGGCAACTCGTAGTTTTTTGGAAGCTTGGCAGGCCCTTTCCAGGAAAGTGATTCTCGCCAGTCTCTGCTGAGGGCTACATCAACAGCAAACAAACCATAGAGATAGAACCTGAAACTGCTTTATTGTGTCAAGTTTCAAAGAGCTAGCACAAACCGTGTTTGATTTAGAGATCCAAATACATGTATCCCTATAGGAGAAAACAAAGTGAAACCTCAAAATGAAACCGGTTACTGCCAACGAACGGTTTATCCTAGAAGAAGGAAATTTGGCGAGCCAAGTGGGATTGGTGTACTGATCATTACCTGAGAGTTTCATCAAGATTGGGTGAAAAAGTGTGTGCTGAGATTTCAGGCAACTCGTAGTTTTTAGGAAGCTTGGCAGGCCCTTGCCATGAAAGTGATTCTCGCCAGTCTCTGCTTAGGGCTACATCAACAGCAAACAAACCATAGAGATAGAACTTGAAACTGCTTTATTGTGTCAAGTTTCAAAGAGCTAGCACAAACCGTGTTTGATTTAGAGTTCCAAATACATGTATCCCTATAGGAGAAAACAGAGTGAAACCTCAAAATGAAAACGGTTACTGCCAACGAACAGTTTAACCTAGAAGAACGAAATTTGGCGAGCCAAGTCGGATTTGTGTACTGATCATTACCTGAAAGTTTCATCAAGATTGGGGAAAAGGTGTGTGCTGAGATTTCAGGCAACTCGTAGTTTTTTGGAAGCTTGGCAGGCCCTTTCCATGAAAGTGATTCTCGCCAGTCTCTGCTTAGGGCTACATCAACAGCAAACAAACCATAGAGATAGAACTTGAAACTGCTTTATTGTGTCAAGTTTCAAAGAGCTAGCACAAACCGTGTTTGATTTAGAGTTCCAAATACATGTATCCCTATAGGAGAAAACAGAGTGAAACCTCAAAATGAAACCGGTTACTGCCAACGAACGGTTTAACCTAGAAGAACAAAATTTGGCGAGCCAAGTGGGATTGGTGTACTGATCATTACCTGCAAGTTTCATCAAGTTTGGGTGAAAAAGTGTGTGCTGAGATTTCAGGCAACTCGTAGTTTTTTGGAAGCTTGGCAGGCCCTTTCCATGAAAGTGATTTTCGCCAGTCTCTGCTTAGGGCTCCATCAACAGCAAACAAACCATAGAGATAGAACTTGAAACTTCTTTATTGTGTCATGTTTGAAAGTGCAAGCACAAACCGTGTTTGATTTAGAGTTCCAAATACAAGTATCCCTATAGGAGAAAACAGAGTAAAACCTCAAAATGAAACCGGTTACTGCCAACGAACGGTTTAACCTAGAAGAACGAAATTTGGCGAGCCAAGTGGGATTGGTGTATAGATCATTACCTGCAAGTTTCATCAAGTTTGGGTGAAAAAGTGTGTGCTGAGATTTCAGGCAACTCGTAGTTTTTTGGAAGCTTGGCAGGCCCTTTCCATGAAAGTGATTCTCGCCAGTCTCTGCTTAGGGCTACATCAACAGCAAGCAAACCATAGAGATAGAACTTGAAACTGCTTTATTGTGTCAAGTTTCAAAGAGCTAGCACAAACCGTGTTTGATTTAGAGTTCCAAATACATGTATCCCTATAGGAGAAAACAGAGTGAAACCTCAAAATGAAACCGGTTACTGCCAACGAACGGTTTAACCTAGAAGAACGAAATTTGGCGAGCCAAGTGGGATTGGTGTACTGATCATTACCTGAAAGTTTCATCAAGATTGGGTGAAAAAGTGTGTGCTGAGATTTCAGGCAACTCGTAGTTTTTTTGGAAGCTTGGCAGGCCCTTTCCATGAAAGTGATTCTCGCCAGTCTCTTCTTAGGGCTACATCAACAGCAAACAAACCATAGAGATAGAACTTGAAACTGATTTTGTGTCAAGTTTCAAAGAGCTAGCACAAACCGTGTTTGATTTAGAGTTCCAAATACATGTATCCCTATAGGAGAAAACAGAGTGAAACCTCAAAATGAAACCGGGTACTGCCAACGAATGGTTTAACCTAGAAGAACGAAATTTGGCGAGCCACGTGGGATTGATGTACTGATCATTACCTGAAAGTATCATCAAGATTGGGTGAAAAAGTGTGTGCTGAGATTTCAGGCAACTCGTAGTTTTTCGGAAGCTTGGCAGGCCCTTTCCATGAAAGTGATTCTCGCCAGTCTCTGCTTAGGGCTACATCAACAGCAAACAAACCATAGAGATAGAACTTGAAACTGCTTTATTGTGTCAAGTTTCAAAGAGCTAGCACAAACCGTGTTTGATTTAGAGTTCCAAATACATGTATCCCTATAGGAGAAAACAGAGTGAAACCTCAAAATGAAACCGGTTACTTCCAAGGAACGGTTTAACCTAGAAGAACGAAATTTGGCGAGCCAAGTTGGATTGGTGTACTGATCATTACCTGAAAGTTTAATCAAGATTGGGTGAAAAAGTGTGTGCTGAGATTTCAGGCAACTCGTAGTATTTTGGAAGCTTGGCAGGCCTTTCCATGAAAGTGATTCTCGCCAGTCTCTGCCTTAGGGCTACATTCAACAGCAACACAGGGC
>NW_027523446.1:62569-122468 GCF_052094955.1 Ictidomys tridecemlineatus | reverse complement strand
GCAGGGCTTGGAGACTGGGGTGCGGAAGAACAGTTACAGAGAGCAGAGTTTAAAGACTGGGTTTCAAAAGGATCTTACAGAGAGCAGAAGTTGGACACTGAGGTACAGAAGGACTGTTACAGAGAGCAGAGGTTGGAGACTGATGTGCAGAAGGATCCTTGCAGAGAGCAGAGTTTTCAGACTGAGGTGCAGAAGGCCTGTTACAGAGAGCAGAGGTTGCAGACTGAGGTGTAGAATGACTGTTGCAGAGAGTAGATTTTGGAGATTGGTGTCTAGAAGGATTGTTGCCGAAAGCAGAGGTTGGAGACTGAGGTAGAGAAGGACTTCTGCATAGAGTAGAGTTTGGAGACTGAGGTGCACAAGGACTGTTACAGAGAGCATAGGTTGAAGACTGGGTTTTATAAGGACTGATACAGAAAGCAGACCTTGGTGACCTGGGTGCAGAAAGACTGTTGCAGAGAGCAGACATTTAAGACTGAGGTGGAGAAGGACTGTTCCAGAGAGAAGATATTGGAGACTGGGTTGCAGAAGGACTGTTGCAGAGAGCAGATATTGGAGACTGGGGTGCAAAAGGATTATTGCAGAGAGCAGAGGTTGCAGACTGGGGTATAGAAGGACTATTGCAGAGAGTAGAGGTTGGAGATTGGGGTGCAGAAGAACTGTTGCAGAGAGCAGAGTTTTGAGACTGGGGTTGAGAAAGACTGTTGCAGAGAGTAGCATTTGGAGATTGGGGTGCCACAGGACTATTGCAGAGTGCAGGGGTTGGAGATTGAAGTGGAGAATGACTGTTGCAGAGAGCAGAGTTTGGAGACTTGGGTGCAGAAAGACTGATACAGAAAGCAGAATTTGGAGACTGGGGTGCAGAAGGACTATTGCAGAGAGCGGAGGTTTCAGACTGATGTGCAGAAGGACTGTTACAGCAGCAGAGTTTGGAGACTGTGGTGCAGAAAGACTGATACAGAAAGCAGAGGTTTGAAACTAGGTTGCAGAAGGACCATTAAAGAAAACAAAGGTTGGAGACTTTGGAACAGAAGGACTGTTACAGAGAGCAGAGGTTGAAGACTTTGGTGCAGAAGAAGTGTTGTAGAAAACAGAGCTTGGAGACTGGGGTGCAGAAGGACCGTTGCAGAGTGAAGACTTGGAGACTGAGGTGCAGAAGGATTGATACAGAGAGCAGAGGTTGGATACTGGGGTGTAGAAGGACTGTTGTAGAGAGCAGAGGTTGGAGATTTGGGTGCAGAAGGATTGTTGCAGAGAGCAGAATTTGGACACTGAGGTGCAGAAAACTGTGGCAGAGAGGAGGTTGGAGACTGGGGTGCAGAAGGACTGTTGCAGAGAGAAGGGGTTGGAGACTTTGGTGCAGAAGAACTGTTGCGGAGAGGAGACGTTGCAGATTGGGGTGGAAAAGGACTGTTGCTGAGACCAAAATTTGGAGTCTGAGGTGCAGAAGGACTGTTACAGAGATCAGTGGTTAGAGACTTGAGTGCAGAAGTACTGATACAGAAAGCAGAGCTTGGAGACTGGGGTGCAGAAGGACTATTGTAGAGAGCAGATGTTGGAGACTGGGGTGCAGAAAAACTGTTGCATAGAGTAGAGGTTGGAGACTTGGGTGCAGAAGGACTATTTCAGAGAGTAGAGGTTGGAGACTGGGGTGGAGAAAGACTGTTGCAGAGAGTAGCATTTGGAGATTGGGGTGCCACAGGACTGTTGCAGAGAGCAGAGGTTGGAGACTGAAGTGGAGAAGGACTGTTACAGCTAGGAGAGGTTGGAGACTGGGGTGCAGAAGGACTGATACATAAAGCAGAGATTGGAGACTGGGGTGCAGAAGGACTATTGCAGATAGTAGAGGTTGCAGACTGATGTGCAGAAGGACTGTTACAGCAGCAAAGTTTTGAGACTGTGGTGTAGAAGGACTGATACAGGAAGCAGAGGTTTGAAACTAGGGTGCAGAAGGACCATTAAAGAAAACAAAGGTTGGAGACTTCGGAACAGAAGGACTATTACAGAGAGCAGAGTTTGGAAACTTGGGTGCAGAAGTAGTGTTGTAGAAAACAGAGGTTGGATACTGGGGTGCAGAAGGACCGTTGTAGAGAGAAGACTTAGAGACTGAGGTTCAAAAGGATTGATACAGAGAGCAGAGATTGGACACTGGGGTGCAGTAGAACTGTTACAGAAAGTAGAGGTTGGAGATTGGGGTGCAGCATAACTCTTGAAAAGAGCAGAGGTTGTAGTTTGACGTGCAGAAGGACTGATACAGAAAGCAGAGTTTAGAGACTGGGATGCAGAAGGACCATTACAGAGAGCAGAGGTTTGAGACTACAGTACAGAAGGACTGTTACAGAGAGCAGAGTTTGGAGACTTGGGTGTAGAAGTACTGTTACAGAGAGAAGAGGTTGGAGAATGGGGTGCAGAATAAGTGTTGTAGAGAACAGAGATTGGAGACTCGGGTGCAGAAAGACAATTGTAGAAAGCAGAGGTTGGAGATTGGGGCGCAGAAAGACTGTTGCAGAGAGCAGAGGTTGGAGTCTGAGGTGCAGAAAAACTGATACAGAAAGCAGAGTTTGTAGACTGGGGAGCAGAAGGATCGTTACAGAGAGCAGAGTTTGGAGACTGCAGTACAGAAGGACTGTTACAGAGAGCAGAGTTTGGAGACTGGGGTTGAGAAGGATTGTGGCAGAGAGCAGATTTTGGAGCCTGGTGTGCAGAAGGTCTGTTGCAGGGAGCAAGGTTGAAGACTGGGTTGCAGAAGGATTGTTGCAGAGAGCAGAGTTTGCAGAGTGAGGTGCATAAGGACTATTACAGAGAGCAGAGTTTGGAAACTGTGTTGCAGAAGGACTGATACAGAAAGCAGAGGTTGGAGTCTGGGGTTAAGATGGACCCTTACAGAGAATAGAGGTTGAAGACCCTTGTACATAAGAACTGTTGTAGAGAACAGAGGTTGGAGACTGGGGTGCAGAGGGACCATTGTAGAGAGCAGAGTTTGGAGAATGGGGTGCAGAAGGAATGTTACAGAGAGAAGAGTTTGGAAACTGAGGTGCAGGAGGATCTTACAGAGAGAAGAGTTTGGAAACTGGGGTGCAGAGAGGCCATTGCAGAGAGCAGAGTTTGGAGCAGGTATTGGTGACTTGGGTGTAGAAAGACTGTTGCAGAGAGCAGAATTTGGAGACTGAGGTTCAGAAGGACTTTTACAGAGAGCATAGTTTGGAGACTGGGATGCAGAAGGACCATTACAGAGAGCAGAGTTTGGAGACTAGGGTACAGAAGGACTGTTGCAGAGAGCAGATGTTGGAGACATGTGTGCAGAAGGATCCTTAGAGACAGCAGAGGTTGGAGACTGTCGTAAGAAAGGACTTTTACAGAGAACACAGTTTGGAGACAGGGGTGCAGTAAGACTTATACAGAGAGCAATGTTTGGAGACTGAGGTGCAGAATAACTGTTGCAGAAAGCAGTTTGGAGACTGTGGTGCAAAAGGAGTGTTGCAGAGAGTAGAGTTTGGAGACTGAGGTGCAGAAGGACGCTTAGAGAGAGGAGAAGTTTGAGACTGTTGTGCAGAAGGACTGTTACAGACAGCAGAGGTTGGAGACAGGTGTGCAGAATTATCTTACAAAAAGCATACTTTTGAGACTGGGGTTCAGAAGGACTGTTTTGGAGAGCAGAGTTTGGAGACTGGGGTGCAGAAGGATCATTGACGAGAGAAGAGATTGGAGACTGGGGTCAAAAGGCCTGCTACAGACAGAAGAGGTTAAAGACTGGGGTGCAGAAGGCCTTTTACAAAGAGCATTGCTTGGAGACTGGGGTGCATAAGGAGAGTTACAGAGAGTAGAGTTTAAGAACTGGGTTGCATAAGGATCTTACATAGAGCAGAGTTTGGAGACTGAGGTAGAGAAGGACTGTTCTAGAGAGCAGAGGTTGGAGACTGGGGTGTAGAAGGACTGTTGCAGAGAGTAGAGTTTGGAGACTGGCCTGCAGAAGGACTGTGGCAGAGAGAAGAATTTGAAGAATGGGGTGGAGAAGGATTGTTGCAAAGAGTAGAGGTTGGAGACTGAGGTGCAGAAGAACTATTACAGAGAGAAGAGGATGCAGACTGGGGTCCAGAAGGACTGATACAGAAAGCAGGATTTGGTGACTAGGGTGCAGAAAGAGTGTTGCAGAGAGCAAATGTTGGAGACTGGGTTGCAGAAGGACTGTGGCAGAGAGCAGAGATTGGATACTGGGGTGCAAAAGGCCTGTTACAGAGAGCAGAATTTGGAGACTGGGGTGCAGAAGGACTCTTACGGTGAGCAGAATTTGCAGACTGGGTTTCAGAAGGGTCTTACAGAATGCAGACTTTGGAGGCTGAGGTACAGAAGGACTGTTACAGAGAGCAGAGGTTGGACGCTGGGGTTAAGAATAATTTTTGCAGAGGGTAAAGTTTTCAGACTGAGGTACAGTAGAACTGTTGCAGAGAGACATATTGGAGACTGGGTGCACAAGGACTGTTGCAGCGAGCAGAGTTTGGAGACAGGGTGCAGAAGGATCGTTGCAGAGAGCAGAGGTTGGAGACTGGGGTGCAGAACTGTTGCGGATAGCAGACGTTGGAGATTGGGGTGGGGAGTGACTGTTGCTCCAAGAAGAATTTAAACACTGAGTTGCAGAAGGACTTTTACAGAGAGCAGTGGTTAGAGACTTGAGTGCAGAAGTACTGATACAGAAAGCAGAGATTGGAGACTGGGGTGCAGAAGAACTGTTGTAGAGAGCAGATGTTGGAGACTGGGCTGCAGAAGAACTGTTGCAGAGAGTAGAGGTTGGAGACTTGGGTACAGAAGGACTCTTACAGAGAGTAGAGGTTGGAGATTGGGGTGCAGTAGAACTGTTGCAGTAAGCAGAGGTTGAAGACTGGGGTGGAGAAAGAGTTTTTCAGAGAGTAGAGTTTGGAGACATAGGTGCAGAAGGACCGTTTCAGACAGCAGAGGTTGTTGACTGAAGTGCAGAATGACTGTTCCAGAGAGCAGACGTTGGAGACTAAGGTTCAGAAGGACTGTTGCAGAGAGCAGAGGTTGGAGACTGGGGTGTAGAAGAACTGTGAGGGAGAGCAGTGTGTGTAGACTGAGGTGCAGAAGGACTGATAAAGAGAGCAGAGGTTGGAGACTGGTGTGCAAAATGACTGATATAGAAAGCAGAGATTGGAGACTGGGGTGCAGAAGGACATTTACAGAGAGCATAGGTTGGAGACTGCAGTACAGAAAGACTGTTATACAGAGCAGAGGTTGGAGCCTGGGGTACAGAAGACTGTTGTAGAGAGTAGGTGAGGAGACTATAGTTCAGTAGGACTGTTGAAGAGTGCAGAGGTTGGAGTATGGGGTGCATAAGAACTGTAACAGTGAGTAGAGGTTGGAGACTGTGGTGCAAAAAGCCTGATACAGAAATAAGAGTTTGGAGACTGGGGTGTAGAAGTACTGTTACAGAGAGAAGAGGTTGGAGAATTGGGTGCAGAATAAGTGTTGTAGAGAACAGAGGTTGGAGACTCGGGTGTAGAAGGACCATTGTAGAAAGCAGAAGTTGGAGACTGGGTTTCAGAAGGTTCTTACAGAGATCAGAGGTTGGACACTGAGGTGCAGAAGGACTGTTGCAGAGATGAGGTTGGAGATTGGGGCGAAGAAAGACTGTTGAGGAGAGCAGATGTTGGAGTCTGAGGTGCAGAAGGAAAGTTACAGAGACCAGAGGTTGGAGACTGGGGTTCAGAAAAACTGATACAGAAAGCAGAGTTTGTAGACTGGGGAGCAGAAGGATCGTTACAAAGAGAGTTTGGAGATTGCAGTACAGAAAGGACTGTTACAGAGAGCAGAGGTTGGAGACTGGGGTGGAGAAGGACTGTGGCAGAGAGCAGATATTGGAGGCTGGGGTGCAGAAGGACTGCTGCAGAGAGCAAGGTTGAAGTCTGGGGTGCAAAAGGACTGTTGCAGAGAGCAGAGGTTGCAAAGTGAGGTGCAGAAGTCTTTTACAGAGAGCAGAGTTTGGACACTGTGTTGCAGAAGGACTGATACAGAAAGCAGAGGTTGGAGACTGTGGTGAAGAAGGACCCTTACAGAGAATAGATGTTGAAGACTCTTGTACAGAAGAACTGTTGTAGAGAACAGAGGATGGAGACTGGGGTGCAGAGGGACCATTGCAGAGAGCAGAGTTTGGAGACTGGGGTGCAGAAGCAATGTTACAGAAAGAAGAGTTTGGAAACTGGGGTGCAGAAGGATCTTACAGAAAGAAGAGTTTGAAAACTCGGATGCAGAAGGACTGTTGCAGAGAGCACAGTTTGGAGACTTGGGTGCAGAAGGATCGTTGCAGAGAGCAGTGTGAGGAGAAAGGGGTGCCGAAGAACTGTTATAGAGGGCAGAGGTTGGAGACTTGGGTGTAGAAGGCCTGTAGCAGAGAGCAGAGGTTGGAGATTGGGGTGCAGAAGGACTGTTGCAGAGAGCAGAATTTGGAGACTGAGGTTCAGAAGGACTGTTACAGAGACCAGAGGTTGAAGACTTGAGTGCAGAAGGACTGATACAGAAAGCAGAGGTTTTAGACTGGGGTGCAGAAGGACTGCTACGGAGAAAAGTGTTTGGAAACTGCAGAACAGAAGGACTGTTACAGAGAGCAGAGTTTGGAGACTTGGTTGGAGAAGACCTGTTGCAGAGATCAGATGTTGGAGACTGGGGTGCAGAATTACTGTTGCAGAGAGTAGAGGTTGGAGATTGGGGTGTAGAAGAACTGTTGCAGAAAGCAGAGGTTGGAGACTGGGGTGCCGAAGGACCGTTTCAGAGAGGAGAGGTTGGAGACAGAGGTGCAGAAGGATTGTTACAGAGTTCAGAGGAAGGTTACTGGGGTACAGAAGGACTGATCTAGAGAGCAGAGGTTGGAGACTGGGGTGCAGAAGGCCTGTTACAGAGAGCAGAGTTTGGACACTGAGGTGATGAAGGATCGTTACAGAGAGCAGATGTTGCAGACTGAGGTGCAGAAGGACTTTTACTGAGAGGAGAGTTTGGAGACTGGGGTTCAGAAGGATTCTTTCAGAGAGCAGACGATGGAGACTGGGGAGCAGAAGGAGTGTTGCAGAGAGCAGAGTTTGGATATTGGGGTGCAGGAGAACTGTTACAGAGAAAAGCTGTTGGAGACTGGGGTGCAGAAGGCCTGTTACAGAGAGCAGAAGTTTGGAAACTGAGGTGCAGTAGGATCTTATAGAGACCAGAATTTGGAGACTGGGGTCCAGAAGGACTGTTGCAGAGAGCAGTCGTTGGAGACTGGTGTGCAGGAGGATCGTTGAAGAGAGCAAAAGTTGGAGACTCAATTGCAGAAGAATCATTGCAGAGAAGAAAGTGGAGACTGTGGTGCAGAAGGACTGTTGCAGAGAGCAGAGATTGGAACCTGGGGTGCAGAAGGACTGTTGCAGAGAGCAGAGTTTGGAGACTGAGATACAGAAGGACTGTTACAGAGAGCATACGTTGGAGATTGGGGTGAAAAATTATGATATAGGAAGCAGAGGTGGGAGAGTGGTGTGCAGTAGGATTGTTACAGAGAGCAGAGGTTGGAAACTGGCAGGCCGAAGGACTGTTTCAGAGAGCAGAGTTTGGAGACTGGGGTGCAGAAGGCCTGCAACAGAGAGCAGAGGTTGAAGACTGGTTTGCAGAAGGACTGTTATAGAGAATAGAGTTTTGAGGCTGGGTTGCAGAAGGATCTTAAAGAGACCAGAGGTTGGTGACAGAGGTGCAGGACGACTGTTACAGAGAGCAGAGGTTGGAGACTGAGGTGCAGAAGGACTGTTACAGAAAGCAGAGGTTGGAAATTGAGGTGCAGAGGGACTGTAACAGAGAGCAGAAGTTGGAGACTGCTGTATACAAAGATTATAGCAGAGAGCAGAAGTGAAAAATATGGTGCAGAAAGACTGTTACAGAGAGCAGAGTTTGGAGACTGGGGTGAAGAAGGATTGTTACAGAGAGCAGAGGTTGGAGACTGGGGTGCAGAAGGACTGTTACACAGAGCAGAGGTTGAAGACTGGGGTGTAGAAGGACTGTTGAAGAGAGAAGAGGTTGGACACTTTAGTGCAGAAGGACTTTTGCAGAGAGCAGATTTTGGAGACTGAGGTGCAGAAGGACTGTTACAGAGAGCAGAGTTAGGAGACTGGGGTGCAGAAAGACTGTTGCAGATAACAGAGGTTTGAGACTGGGGTGAAGAAGGACTGTTGCAGGGAGCAGGTTTTGGAGACTTAGGTGCTGAAGGACTTTTGCAGAGATTAGTATTTGGAGACTGAGTTGCAGAAGGACTGTTGCAGATTGTAGAGGTTGGAGACTGGGTTGCAAAAGGACTGATAAAAAAAGCACAGGTTGTAGACTGAGGTGCAGAAAGACCGTTACAGAGAGCAGAGTTTGGAGACTGCAATACATAAAAACTGTTACAGAGAGCAGAAGTTGGAGACTGGGGTGGAGAAGAACTATTTCAGAGTGCAGATGTTGGACACTAGGGTGCAGAAGAACTCTTGCATAGAGCAGAGGTAGGAGACTGAGATGCAGAAAGACTGTTACAGAGAGCAGAGTTTAAAGACTCGGTGCAGAAGGACTGATACAGAGAGCAGAGTTTGGAGACTGGGGTGCAGAAGGCCTGTTACAGAGATCAGAGGTCGGAGACTTGGTTGCAGAAGGATATTACCTAGAGCAGAGTTTGGAGACTGAGGTGCAGAAGGATTGTTACAGAGAGCAGAGGTTGGTGACTGAGGTGCAGTAGAATCATTGCAGAGAACAGAGTTTGGAGACTGGTGTGCAGAAGGATCATTGCAGAGAGCAGAGTTTGGAGACTTGAGTGCAGAAGAACTGTTGCAGAGAGCAGATGTTGGAGACTGGGATGCAGAAGGATCGTTGCTGAGAGCAGAGATTGGACACTGGGTTGCAGAGAGACTGTTACACAGAGCAGAGGTTGAAGACTGGGGTTTAGAAGGACTGTTGCAGAGAGTAGAGTTTTAAGACTGTCGTGAAGAAGAACTGTTACAGAGAGAAAAGTTTGGAGACTGGGTGCAGAAGGGCTGTTACAGAGAGCAGAGTTTGGATACTGGGATGCAGAAGGACTGATACAGAAAGCAGAGGTTGGAGACTTGGGTCCAGAATGAACCTTACAGAGAGCAGAGGTTGGAGACTGCAGTATAGAAGGACTGTTACAGAGAGCAGAGGTTGGAGACGAGGGTACACAAAGACTGTTGCAAAGAGCAGAGGTTTGAGAATGGAATGCAGAAGGACTTCTGCAGAGAGCAGAGTTTGGAGACTGAAGTGCAGAAAAACTGATACAAAATGCAGAGTTTGGAAACTGTGGTGCAGAAGGACTTTTGCAGAGAGCAGAGGTTGGAGTCTTGGGTTGAGAAGGAATGTTACAGAGAGCAGAGTTTGGAAACTAGGGTGCACTTTCTTACAGAGAGCAGAAGTTCGAGACTGCGGTACAGAAGGACTCTTAGAGAGAGAAAACTTTGGAGACAGGGGTGGAGAAATACTTTGTCAGAGAGTAGATGTTGGAGACTGGGGTGCAGAAGAACTGTTGCAGAGAGCCGAAGTTGGAGACTATGGTGCAGAAGGATTGTTGCAGGAAGTGGAGGTGCGATATGACATCCTGAAAGACTCTTGCAGACAACAGAGGTTGGAGAATGGGGTGCAGAAGGACCGTTGCAGAGAGAAGATGTTGGAGACTGAGGTGCAGAAGGATTGTTACAGAGAGCAGAGGTTGGAGACTGGGGTTAAGTAGGACTGTTACAGAGATGAGAGTTTGGAGACTGGGTTGCAGAAGGATCTTTCAGAGAGCAGAGGTTGGAGACTGGGGTGCAGATGAACTGTTGCACAGAGCAGAGGTTGGAGACTGGGGTGCAGAAGGACAGTTACAGAGAGCAGAGTTTGGAGACTGGGTTGCAAAAAGATCTTACATAGAGCAGAGTTTGGAGACTGAGGTGAAGAAGAAATGATACCCAGAGCAGAGTTTGGAGACTGGGGTGTATAAAGACTGTTGCAGAGAGCAGAGGTTGGGCACTGGGTGGAGAAGGAATGTTACAGAGAGCAGAGTTTGGAAACTCGGGTGCAGTAGGATCTTAAAGAGAGCAGAGGTTGGAGACTGGGGTCCAGAAGGACTTTTGCAGAGAGCAGAGGTTGGAGACTGTGGATCAAAATGATCGTTGTAGAGAGCAGATATTAGAGACTGGGGTGCAGTAGGACCTTTGCAGAAGTCAGAGTTTGGGATCTGAGGTGCAGAAGGATTGTTGGAGATTAGAGAGTTTGTAGACTGGGGTTCAGAAGGATCTTTTTAGATAGCAGAGGTTTGAGACTGGGGTGCAGAAGGACTGTTCCAGAGAACAGAGTTTGGAGACTCAGTTCAGAAGGCCTGTTACAGAGAGCAGAGTTTGGTGAAGGGATGCAGAACGACTGCTACAGAGGGAAGATTTTGGTGACAGGGGTGCAGAAGGACTGTTTCAGAGAGCAGAGTTTAAAGACTGAGGTGCAGAAGGATAGTTACAGAGATCAGAGTTTGGAGACTGGGGTCAGAAAGACAGTTACAGAGAGCTCAGATTTGAGAATGGGGTGCAGAAGAAATATTGCAGTGAGCAGAGATTGAAGACTGTGGTACAGAAGTACTGTTACAAAGAACACCGGGTGGAGACTGGGGTGCCTAAGGAATGTCACCTAGAGCAGAGTTTGGAAACTGGGGTGCAGAAGGATGTTTCAGAGAGAAGAGCCTGGAGACTGGGGTGAGAAGGACTGTTGCAGAGAACAGACGTTGGAGACTGGGCTGCAGAAGAATCACTACAGAGAGCAGAATTTGGAGACCAGAGTGCAGTAGGATAGTTACAGAGAGCACAGGTTGGAGATTGGGGTCCAAAAGAAATTTAGAAGAGAGCAGAGGTTGGAGATTGGGGTGCAGAAGAACTTTAGCAGAGAGCAGAGCTTGGAGACTGTGATGTAGAAGGACTGTTACAGAGAGCAGAGTTTCTAGCCTGGGGTGCAGAAGAAATGCTGCAGAAAACAGAGGTTTGATACTGGGGTTCAGAAGGGCCATTGAGAAGAGATGAGGTTGGAGACTGAGATGCAGAATGACTGTTCCAGAGAGCAAAGTTTGGAGAACGGGGTGGAGAAGGATCTTACAGAGAGCAGAGTTTGGAGACTGGGGTGCAGAAAACCTGTTCCGGAGAGCAGACTTTGGAGACTGAGTTGCAGAAGACATGTTACAGAGAGCAGATGTTTGAGATTGCGGTGCAGAAGGATTGTTACAGATATCACAGTTTGGAGACTGGGGTTTAGAAGGATTGTTGCAGAGAGCAGATGTTTCAGACTGAGGCTTAGAAGGACTGTTACAGTGAGCAGAGTTTGGAATTTGAGCTTCAGAAGGACTGTTTCAGAAAGCAGAGGTTGGCAATTGGGTTGCAGAAGTATCGTTGGAGGGAGAAGAGGTTGGAGACTGCGGTACAGAAGGACTGTTGCAGAGAGCAGAGTTTAGTGACGGGTGTGAAGAAGTCCTGTTACAGAGAGCAGACGTTGGAGTCAGAGGTGCAGAAGAATTGTTACAGAGAGCAGAGATTGGAGACTGGCGTGCTGAAGGACTATTACAGACAGAAAAAAATGGAGACTGAGGTGAAGAAGGACTTTTACAGAGAGCAGAGCTTGGAGACTGAGGTGCAGAAGGATCTTTGCAGAGAGAAAAGTTTGGAGACTGGGGTGCAGAAGGACTGTTACAGAAAGCAGAGGTTGGCAATTTGGGAGCAGATGGACCGTTACAAAAGAAGAGGTTGGAGACTGCGATACAAAAGGACTTTTACAGAGAGCAGACTTTGAAGACTGGATAGAAGAAGGTTCGTTGCAGAGAGCAGATCTTGGACACTGTGGTGCAGAAGGATTGTCACAGAGAGCACAGGTTGAAGACTGGGGTGCAGAAGAAATGTTGCGGAGAGCAGAGTTTGGAGACTTGGGTGCAGAAGGACTGACACAGAAAGCAGAGGATGAAGACTGGGCTGCAGAAGGACCGTTACAGATTGCAGAGTTTGGATACTGAGGTGCAGAAGGACTTTTACAGAAAGGAGAGGTTGGAGACAGGGGTGTCAAAGGATTCTTATAGAGAGCAGAGGATGGAGACCAGGGTTCAGAAAAACTGTTACAAAAAGCAGAGGTTGGAGACTGTGGAGCAAAAGGCCTGTTAAAGAGAGCAGAGTTTGGACATGAGGTGCAGAAAGATCATTACAGAGAGCAGAGGTTGGACACTGATGTGCAGAAGGACTGTTACAGAGAACAGAGCTTGGAGACTGAGGTGCAGAAAGACTGTTTCAGAGAGCAGAGTTTGGAGACTGAGGTGCAGTAAAATTGATACAGAGAGCACAGGTTTTATACTGGGGTGCAAGATAACTGATTTGGAAAGTAGAGTTTGGAGACTGGGGTGCACAAGGACTATTACAGAGAGCAGAGTTTGTAGCCTGGGGTGCAGAAGGACAGCTGCAGAGAACAGAGATTGGATACTGGGGTGCACAAGGGCCTTTGCAGAGAGATGAGGTTGGAGACTGAAGTGCAGAATGACTGTTACAGAGAGCAAAGTTTGGAGAATGTTGTGAAGAAGGATCTTACAGAGAGCAGACGTTGGAGACTGGGATGCAGTAGGATCGTTGCAGAGAGCAGAGGTTGGAGACTGGGGTGTAGAAGAACTTTTGAAGAGAGCAGAGGTTGGAGACTGGGGTGCACAAGGCCTTTTACAGAGAGCAGAATTTGGAGAATGGGTTGCAGAAGACGTGTTACAGACAGCAGATGTTGGAGACTGGGGTGCAGAAGGATTGTTACAGATAGCACAGTTTGGAGAATGGGGTTTAGAAGGATTGTTGAAGAGAGCAGAAGTTTCAGAGTGAGGCTTAGAAGGACTGTTACAGAGAGCAGACGTTGGAAATTGGGGTTCAGAAGGACAGTTATAGAGAGAAGAGGTTGGAGACTGCCGTACAGAAGGAGTGTTTCAGAGAGCAGAGTTTGGAAACTGGGGTGCAGAAGGACCATTGCAGAGAGCAGATGTGGGAGACTGGGATGCAGAAGGATCCTTGTAGAGAGCAGAGGATGGAGACTGAGGTGCACAAGGATTGCTACAGAGAGCAGAGTTTGGAGACCGGCGTGCAGTAGGATAGTTTCAGAGAGCACAGGTTAGAGAATGGGGTGCGGAAGAAAGGTTGCAGAGAGCAGAGGTTCGATACTGGTGTGCAGAAGGACTGTAGCAGAGAGCAGAGGTTGGAGACTAGGGTGTAGAAGGACTGCTGCAGAGAGCAGACGTTGGAGACTGGGATGCAGAAACATCGTTGCAGAGAACAGATGTTGGATACTGGGGTATAATAAGACGTTTGTAGAGAGCAGAGGTTGGAGACTGGGGTGCAGATGGACTGTTCCAGAAAGAATAGGTTGGAGACTGAGGTGCAGAAGGACTGTTACAGAGAGCAGAGGTTTTAGACTGGGGTGCACAATAACTGATACGGAAAATAGATTTTGGAGACTGGGGTGCAAAAGGACTGTTACAGAGAGCAGAGTTTATAGCCTGGGGTGCAGAAAGACAGCTGCAGAGAACAGAGGTTGGATACTGGGATGCACAAGGGCCGTTGCAGAGAGATGAGGTTGGAGACTGACCTGCAGAATGACTGTTACAGACAGCAAAGTTTGGAGAACGTTGTGAAGAAGGATCTTACAGAGAGCAGACGTTGGAGACTGGAATGCAGAAGGATCGTTGCAGAGAGCAGAGGTGGAGACTGGGGTGTAGAAGGACTTTTGCATAGAGCAGAGGTTGGAGACTGGGGTGCAGAAGGCCTGTTACAGAGAGCAGAGTTTGGAGACTGGGTTGCAGAAAACCTGTTACAGAGAGCAGATTTTAGAGACTGGGGTGCAGAAGAAAGATTGCAGAGAGAAGAGTTTGGAGACTGGGGTGCAGAAGGACTGTAGCAGAGAGCAGATGGTGGATACATGGGTATAATAAGACGTTTGCAGAGAGCAGAGATTGGAGACTGGCGTGGTGATGGACTTTTGCAGAAAGCAGAGGTTGAAGACTGAAGTGCAGAAGGACTGTTACAGAGACCAGAGGTTTTAGACTGGGGTGCACAATAACTGATACTGAAAGTAGAGTTTGGAGAGTGGGGTGCAGAAGGAGTGTTAAAGAGAGCAGAGTTTTTTGCCTGGGGTGCAGAAAAAAAGCTGCAGAGAACAGAGGTTGGTTACTGGGTTGCACAAGTGCCGTTGCAGAGAGATGAGGTTGGAGACTGAGGTGCAGAATGACTGTTACAGAGAGCAAAGTTTGGAGAATGGGGTGCAGAAGGATCTTAAAAAGAGCAGACGTTGGAGACTGGGATGCAGAAGGATCGTTGCAGAGAGCAGAGATTGGAGACTGTGGTGTAGAAGGACTTTTAAAGAGAGCAGAGGTTGGAGGCTGGGGTGCAGAAGGCCTGTTACAGAGAGCAGAGTTTGGAGACTGGCTTGCAGAAAACCTGTTACAGAGAGAAGATTTTGGAGACTGGGGTGCAGAAGGATTGTTACAAATAGCACCGTTTGGAGACTGTTGTATAGAAGGATTGTTGCAGAGAGCAGAAGTTTCAGACTGAGGCTTAGAAGGACTGTTACAGAGAGCAGAGGTTGGAAATTAGTGTGTAGAAGGACCGTTATGGAGAGAAGAGGTTGGAGACTGCCGTACAGAAGGACTGTAACAGAGCAGAGTTTGTAGACTGGGCTGCAGAAGGAACTTTGTAGAGAGCAGATTTAGGAGACTGGGGTGCAGAAGGATTGTTACAGAGAGCAGAGATTGGAGACTGGGGTGCAGAAGGACAATTACAGAGAGCAAATAATGGAGACTGAGGTGCAAAAGGACTTTTACAGAGAGCAGAGGTTGGAGACTGAGGTGTAGAAAGATCTTTGCAGAGAGAAGAGTTTGGAGACTGGGGTGCAGAAGGAATGTTATAGAAAGCAGACGTTGGCAATTGGAGAGGAGATGGACTGTTACAAAGAGAAGAGGTTGGAGACTGCTATACAAAAGGACTTTTACAGAGATCAGAGTTTCGAGACTGGGTAGAAGAAGGATCGTTGCAGAGAGGAGATGTTGGAGACTGGGGTGCAGAAGGACTGTTACAGAAAGCACAGGTTGGAGACTGGGGTGTAGAAAAAATGTTGCAGACAGCAGAGTTTAGAGACTTGGGTGCATAAGGACTTTTGCAGAGAGCAGAGTTTGGAGACTGAAGTGCAGAAGGACTGTTTAGAGAGCAGATGTTGGAGACTGGGGTGCAGAAGGACTCTTGCAGAGAGCAGAGGTTGAAGACTGAGGTGGAGAAGGACTGTTACACAGAACAGAGTTTCGAGACTGGGGTGCAGAAGGACTGTTGCTGAGAGCAGAGGTTGGAAACTAAGGTGCAGAAGCATCGTTACCCAGAGTAGATTTTGGTTACTGGGGTGTAAAGGACTGCTGCAGAGAGCAGAGGTTTTAGACTGAGGTGTAAAAGGACTGATAAAGAGAGGAGATGTCGGAGACTCGGGTGCAGAAGTACTTTAGCAGAGAGTAGAGTTTGGATACTGAAGGGCAGAAGGACTTTTGCAGAGAGAAGAGGTTGGAGACGGGTACAGAAGGAATGTTGGAGAGAACAGAGTGTTGAGACTGGGGTGCAGAAGAACCGTTGCCGAGAGCAGAGGTTGGAGAGTGAGGTGCAGAAGAATTGTTACAGAGAGCAGATGTTGGAGACTGGGGTGCAGAAAGACTGTTGCAGAGAGCAGAGTTTGGAGACTGAGGTTAGGAAGGATCGTTGAAGAGAGAAGTGGTTGAAGACTGTGGTACAGAAGGCCTGTTACAGAGAGCAGAGTTTGGAGACTGGGCTGAAGAATGCCTGTTACAGAGAGCAGAGTTTGGAGACTGAGGTGCAGAAGGACTGTTAAAGATAGCACAATTTCAAGACTGGGTTGCAGAAGGATCTTACAGAGAGCATTTTGTAGACTGGGGTTCAGAAGGACTGTTACAGAGAGCAAAGTTTGGAAACTCGGGTGAAGAAGGATTTTTGCAGACAGCCAAGTTTTCAGACTGAGGTGCAGAAGGACTGTTTCAGAGAGCAGATGTTGGATCCTGGGGTTAGAGAAGGACTGTCACAGAGAGCAGAGTTTGGAGACAGGGTTGCAGAAGGATCGTTGCAGAGAGCACAGGTTGGAGACTGGGGTGCAGAAGGCCTGTTACATTGAGCAGAGTTTGAAGACTGGGGTGAAGATGGCCCGTTACAGAAAGCAGAGTTTGGAGACTGGGTTGCAGAAGACTGTTACATACAGCAGCGTTTAGAGAATGGGTTGCAGAAGGATCTTACATAGAGCAGAGTATGGGGACTGAGGTGCAGAAGGACTTTTACAGAGAGTAGAGGGTGGAGACTGGGGTGCAGAAGGAGTGTTACAGAGAGCAGAGTTTGGAGATTGGGGTTCAGAAGAACTGTTACTGAGAGCAGAGGTTGGAGACAGGGGTCCAGAAGGACTGTTTCAGAGAGCAGAGTTTGGATAATGAGGTGCAGAAGGACTGTTACAGAGAGCAGATTTTGGAAACTGGGATGTAGGAGGACCATTGCAGAGAGCAGAGGTGGGAGTCTGGGGAGAAGACGGATCATTGCAGAGAGCAGATGTTGGAGACTGGGTGCAGAAGGACTATTAAAGAGGGCAGAGGTTGGAGACTGAGGTGCAGAAAGATCATTTCTGAGTGCAGAGGTTTGAGACTGGGGTGAAGAAGGACTGTTACAGATTGCAGAACTTGGAGACTTAAGTGCAGAAGGACTTTTACAGAGAGGAGAGGTTGGAGACTGGGGTGCAAAAGGATTCTTACAGAGAGCAGAGGATGGAGACTGGTGTGCAGAAGAATCGTTGCAGAAAGCAGTGGTTGGAGAATGAGGTGCAGAAGGATCGCTACAGAGAGCTGAGTTTGGAGACCTGGGTGCAGCACGACAGTTACAGAGAGCACAGGATACTTGGGTGCAGAAAAAATGTTGCAGAGAGCAGAGGTTGGAGTCAAGGGTGCAGAAGTACTGTAGCAGAGAGCAGAGGTTGGAGACTAGGGTGCAGAAGGACTGTTGCAGAAAGCAGTTGTTAGAGACTGGATTGCAGAAGGATCATTGCAGAGAGCAGATGTTGGAGACTGAGGTGCAGAAGGATCACTGCAGAGAGCAGAGGTTGGAGACTGAGGTGCAGAAGGATCATTTAGAGAGAAGAGGGTTGAGACTGGGGTGCAGAAGACCTCTTACAGAGAGCAGAGTTTGGAGACTGGGTTGCAGAAGGATCATTGCAGAGAGCAGATGTTGGAGACTGAGGTGCAGAAGAATCATTGCAGAGAGCAGATGTTGGAGACTGAGGTGCAGAAGGATCATTGCAGAGAGCAGAGGTTGGAGACTGAGGCTTAGAAAAGACTGTTAAAGAGAGCAGAGTTTGGAGACTGGGGTGCAGAAAGACTTTTACAGAGATCACATTTGGAGACTGGGGTGCAGAAGGAATGTTGCAGAGAGCAGATGTTGAAGACTGGGGTGCAGAAGGAATGTTGCAGAGAGCGGATTTTAGAGACTGGGGTGCAGAATGCCTGTTACAGAGAGGAGAGGTTTGAGACTTGGGTGCAGAAAAAATGTTACAGGGAGCAGAGTTTGGAGACTGGTTTGCTGAAGGAACTTACAGAAAACAGATGTTGGAGGCTGAGGTGCAGGTGGACTGTTACAGAGAGCAGTGGTTGGCGACTGGGGTGCAGAAGAATCGTGGACAGCAGAGGTTTCAGACTGAGGTGCAGAAGTACTGTTAAAGAGAGCAAAGGTTGGAGACTGAGGTGTAGCAGGACTGTTACAGAGAGCAGAGTTTAGAGACTGACGTGCAGAAGGACTGTTACAGAAAGCAGAGGTTGGAAATTGGTGTACAGAAGGACCGTTACAGAGAGCAGAGGTTGGAGACTGCGGTATAGAAGGACTGTTACAGAGAGCAGAGGTTGGAGACCGGGGTGCAGAAGGACTGTTACACAAAGCACAGGTTGAAGACTGAGGTGCCGAAGGAAGATACAAAGAGCAGAATTTGGAGACTGGGGTTCAGAAGGAATGATTCAAAAAGCAGAGGTTCGAGACTGGGTTGCAGAAGGACCGTTACAGAGAGCAGATTTTGGAAACTGCGGTACATAAGGTCTGTGACTGAGAGCAGATCTTGGAGACTGGAGAGTAGAAAGACTGTTGAAGAGGAGAGAGGTTTGAGACTGGGGTGAATAAGAAATTTTACAAAGAGCAGAGTTTGAAAACTGGAGTGCAGAAAGATCTTACAGAGAGGAGAGTTTGGAGATTGTATTGCAGAAGGAATGTTGCAGAGAGCAGATGTTGGAGACTTGGGTCCAGAAGGTTCGTTGCAGAGAGCAGAGTTTGGAGACTGGGGTGCAGAAGGACTGTTGCAGAGAGCAGATGTTGGAGACTGAGGTGGAGAAGGACTGTTGCAGAGAGCAGATATTAGAGACTGGGGTGCAGAAGGATTGTTACAGAGAGCAGGGGTTGGAGACTGAGGTGCGGAAGGACTGTTACAGAGAGCAGCGTTTGGAGACTGGGGTGCAGAAAAACTGTTAGAGAGAGCAGGGGATGGAAACTGCAGTTCAGATGGATGTCACAGAGAGCAGATTTTGCAGTCTGGGGTGCTAAAGGACAGTTGCAGAGAGCAGATGTTGGAGACTTGGGTGGAGAAGAATATTTGCAGAGAGAAGAGGTTGGAGACTGGAGTGCAGAAGGCCTATTACAGAGAGCAGAGGTTGGAGACTGAGGTGCAGAAGGACTGTTTCAGAGATGAGAGGTTGGAGACTGGGGTTTAGTAGGATCATTGCAGAGAGCAGAGATTGGAGACAGGCATGCAGAATGATCGTTGCATAGAGGAGAGTTTGGAGACTTTCATGCAGAAGGCCTGTTACAGAGGAGAGTTTGGAGACTAGGGTGCAGAAGGACTGTTATAGAGAGCAGTGTTTGGAGACTGGTTTGCTGAAAGATCTTACAGAGAGCAGAGGTTGCAGACTGAGCTGCAGGTGGACTGTTACAAAGAGCAGTGGTTGGAGACTGTGGTGCAGAAGAATCGTGAAGAGCAGAGGTTTCAGACTGGGGTACAGGTGGACTTTTACAGAGAGCAGTGATTGGAGACTGGGGTGTAGAAGGACTGTTACAGAGGGCAGAGTATGGAGACTCAGGTGCAGAAAAACTGTTACAGAAAGCAGAATTTGGAAATTAAGGTGCAGAAAGACCTTTACAGAGAGCAAAGTTTGGAGACTGCGGTATAGGACTGTTACCTAGAGCAGAGGTTGGAGACGGGGGTGCAGAAGTACTCTTATATAGAGCATAGGTTGGAGACTGAGGTGCAAAGGATAGATACAGAGAACATATTTTGGAGACTGGGGTTCAGGCAGACTGATACAGAAAGCACAGGTTAGAGACTGGGGTGTAGAAGGACCTTAACAAAGAGCAGAGGTTGGAGACTGTGAAACAGAAGAACTGTTACAGAGAACAGATCTCCGAGACTGGGGAGCAGAAGGACTGTTGCAGAGAGCAGAGGTTGGAGACTCGGGTGGAGAAGGAATGTTATAGACAGCAGAGTTTTGAAACTGGAGTGCAGAAGGATCTTTTAGAGAGCAGAGGTTGGAGACTGTGGTGCAGAAGGACTGTTGCTGAGAGCAGAGGTTGGAGAATGGAGTCCAGAAGACTCCTTGCAGAGAGCGGAGTTTGGAGACTGGGGTGCAGAAGGAGTGTTGCAGAGAGCAGATTTTGAAGACTGGGGTTCAGAAGGAATGTTGCAGAGAGAAGATTTTAGAGACTGGGGTGCAGAAAGACTGTTACAGAGAGCAGAGTTTGGAGACTGAGGTGCAGAAGGACTGTTACAGAGAGCAGAATTTGGAGACTTGGGTGTAGAAGGACTGTTACAGAGAGCATAGGTTGGAGACTGCGGTTCAGATGGATCTTATAGAGAGGAGAGTTTGGAGACTGGGGTTCAAAACGACTGTTGCAGACAGCAGATTTTGGAGACTGGGTTGGAGAAGAATTGTTTCAGAGAGAAGAGGTTTGAGACTGGGGTGCAGAAAGCCTGTTACAGAGAGCAGAGGTTGGAGACTGGGTTGCAGAAGTCTTGTTACAGAGAGCAGAAGTTGGAGACTGTGGTGCAGAAGGACAGGTACAAAGTGTAGAATTTAAAGACTGGGTTGCAGAATGATCTTACATAGAGCAGAGTTGGGAGACTGAGGTGCAGAAGGACTGTCGCAGAGAGCAGATGTTGGTAACTAGTGTGCAGAAGGACTGTTGTAGAAAGCATAGGTTTTAGACTAGGGTGGAAAAGGACTGTTGCAGAGAGCAGAGGTTTGAGACTGAGGTGCGGAAGTCCTGTTACAGAGAGCAGAGGTTGGAGACTCGGGTGCAGAAGGACTGTTATAGAGAGTAAAGGTTGGATACCGGGGTGCAAAAGCATCTTACAGAGATCAGAATTTGGAGACTGAGTTGCAGATGGATTGTTGCATAGATCAGAGGTTGGAGACTTGGGTGCAGAAGAATCGTTGCAGAGAGCACATTATGGAGACTGGGGTGCAGAAGGCCTGCTACAAAGAGCAGAGTTTGGAGACTTTCATGCAGAATGCCTGTTACAGAGAGGAGAGGTTGGAGACTGGGGTGCAGAACGACTGTTATAGAGAGCAGAGTTTGGAGACTACGTTGCCGAAGGATCTTACCGAGAGAAGAGATTGGAGACTGAGGTGCTTGTAGACTGTTACACAGATCCGTGGTTGGAGACTGAGGTGCAGAAGGACCATGCAGAGAGGAGAGGTGTCAGACTGAGGTTCAGAAGGACTGTTACAGAGAGCAGAGGTTGGAGACTGAGGTGTAGAAGTACTGTTACAGAGACCAGTGGTTGGAAACTGAGGTGCAGAAGGACCATGCAGAGAGGAGAAGTGTCAGACTGAGGTGCAGAAGGACTGTTACAGAGAGCAGAGGTTGGAAACTGAGGTGTAGAAAAACTGTTACAAAGAGCAGAGGTTAGAGACTGGGGTGTAAAAAAAATGTTACAGAGAGTACAGGTTGGAGACTGAGGTGCAGAAGAATAGATACAGAGAGCAGAATTTTGAGACTGGTGTTCAGAAGGACTGATATAGAGAACAGTGATTTGAGACTGGGGAGCAGAATGATCATGCAGAGAGCAGAGGTGTCAGACTGAGGTGCAGAAGGACTGTTAAAGAGAGAAGAGGTTGGAGATTGAGGTGTAGAAGGACTGTTACAAAGAGTAGAGTTTGGAGACTGAGGTGCAGAAAACCTCTTACAGAAAGAAGTGGTTAAAAATAAGCTTGCAGGAGCACCTTAACAGAGACCAGAGTTTGGAGACTGCAGTATAGAAAAACTGTAACAGAGAGCAGAGGTTTGACACTGAGGTGCAGAAAAATAGATACAGAGAGCAGAGGTTTGAGACTGGGTTTTAGACGAATCCTACAGAGAGCAGAATTTGGAGAGTGAAGTGAAGAAGGACTGTTACAGAGAGTAGAGGTTGGAGACTGAGGTGCAGAAAGACCGTTGCAGAGAACAGAGTTTGCAGACTGAGGTGCAGAAGGATTGTTACAGAGAGCAGACTTTGGAGACTGGGGTGCAAAAGAATTGTTTCAGAGAGCAGAGTTTGGAGACTGGGGTGCAAAAGGAATATTGCAGAGAGCAGAGGATGGAGACTGGGCTGCAGAAAAAATGTTGCAGAGAGCAGAGGTTGAAGACTTTTGTGCAGAAGAAATCTTAGAGAGAGCAGAAGTTGGAGACTGAGGTGTAGAAGGACTGTTGCAGAGAGCAGAGGTTGGAGACTGGGGTGCAGTAGGATCATTGCCGAGAGCAGAGGTTGGAGACTGGGGTGCAGAAGGATCGTTGCAGAGAGTAGAGGTTGAAGAATGGGGTGCAGAAGGCCTGCTACAGAGAGGGAGTTTGGAGACTGGCTTGCAGAAGGCCTGTTTCAGAGAGGAGAGGTTGGAGACTGGGGTGCAGTAGGACTGTTATAGAGAGCAGAGTTTCGAGACTGAGTTCCTGAAGGATCTTACAGAGAGCAGAGGTTGGAGACTGAGGTGCAGGCGGACTGTTACAGAGAGCAGTGCCTGAAGACTGGGGTGCAGAAGGATAGTGCAGAGAGCAGAATTGTCAGACTGAGTTGAAGATGGACTGTTACAGAGAGCAGAGGTTAGAGACTGAGGTGCAGAAGGATAGATACAGAGAGCAGAGTTTTGAGATTGGGTTTTAGAAAGATCCTACAGAGAGCAGAGGTTGGAGACTGGGGTGCAGTAGGATAATTGCAGAGACCAGAAGTTGGAGACTGGGGTGCAGAAGGATCGTTGCAGAGAGCAGAGTTTCAAGACTGGGTTGCAGAAGGCCTGCTACAGAGAGCAGAGTTTTGAGACTGCTGTGCAGAAGGCCTGTTACAGAGAGGAGAGGTTGGAGACTGGGGTGCAGAAGGACTGTTATAGAGAGCAGAGTTTGGAGACTGAGTTCCTAAAGGATCTTACAGAGAGCAGAGGTTGAAGACTGAGGTGAAGGTGGACTGTTACAGAGAGCAGTGGTTGGAGACTGGGGTGCAGAAGGATCGTGCAGAGAGCAGTGGTCTCATACTGAGGTGCAAATGGTCTGTTACAGAGAGCAAAGGTTGGAGACTGAGGTGTATAAGGACTGTTACTGAAAGCAGAGTTTGGAGACTTAGGTGCAGAAGGACTGTTACACAAAGAAGTGGTTGGAAATTGGGGTGCAAAAGGACCGTAAGAAAGACCAGAGTTTGGTGACTGCGGTATAGAAAAACTGTAACAAATAGCAGAGGTTGAAGACTGAGGTGCAGAAGGATAGATACAGAGAGCAGAGGTTTGAGACTGGGGTTCAGAAGGACTGATACAGAAAGCAGAGTTTAGAGACTGGGTTGCAGAAGGACCATTGCAGAAAACAGAGGTTGGAGACTGCGGAACAGAAGGACTATTACAGAGAGCAGAGGTTGGAAACTAGGGTGCAGAAGGACGGTTACAGAAAGCAGAGTTTGGAGACTGATTTTCAGAAGGATCATACAGAGAGCAGAGGTTGGAGACTGAGGTGAAAGTGGACTGTTACAGAGAGCAGTGGTTGGAGACTGGAGTTCAGAAGGATCGTGCAGAGAGCAGTGATGTCATACTGAGGTGCAGATGGACTGTTACAGAGAGCAGAGGTTGGAGACTGCGGTACAGAAGGACTGTTACAGAGAGCAGATTTTGGAGACTGGGGAGCAGAAGGACTGTTGCAGAGGACAGAGGTTGGAGACTGGGGTGTTGCAGGACATTTGCAGAAAGCAGAGGTTAAAGAATGGGGTGGAGAAGGAATGTTACAGAGAGCAGAGTTTGGATACTGGAGTGCAGAAGGATCTTACAGAGAGCAGAGGTTGGATACTTTGGTGCAGAAGGACTGTTGACAAGAGCAGAGGTTGGAGCCTGGGATGTAGAAGGACTTTTGCAGAGAGCAGAGGTTGGAGACTGGGGTGCAGAAGGACTGTTGCAGAGAGCAGAGTTTGGAGACTAGAGTGCAGAAAGACTGTTGCGGAGAGCAGAATTTGGAGACTTTGCGTGCAGAAGTCGTGTTACATAGAGCAGAGGTTGGAGACTGAGGGGCAGAAGGATTGTTACAGAGAGCAGAGTTTGCAGACTGGGGTGCAGAAGGACTGTTGCAGAGAGTAGAGGTTGGATACTGAGGTGCAAAAAGACTCTTAGAGAGAGCAGAATTTGGAGACAAGTGTGCAGAAGGACTGATACAGAAAGCAGAGTTTGGAGTCTGTGCTGCAGAAAGACCTTTACAGAGAGCAGAGTTTGGAGACAAGGGTGCAGAAGGACTGACACAGAAAGCAGAGTTTGGAGTCTGTGCTGCAGAAAGACTTTTACAGAGAGCAGAGTTTGAAGGCTGCAGTATAGAAGGACTGTTGCATAGAGAAGAGGTTGGAGACTGAGGTGCAGAAAGATACATACAGAGAACAGAGTTTAGAGACTGGGGTTCAGAAAGACGGATACAGAAAGCTGAGTTTGGAGACTGGGGTGCAGAAGGACCGTTACAGAGAGCAGAGTCTGGAGACTCAGGTGCAGAAGGACTGTTACAGGATGCAGAGCTTTGAAATTGGGGTGCAGAAGGACTTTTACAGAGAGCAGTTTTCGAGACTGTGGTATAGGACAGTTATTCAGAGCAGATGTTGGAGACTGGGGTGCAGAAGGACTCTTACATAGAGAACAGGTTGGAGACTGAGGTGCAGAAGTATAGTTACAGAGAACAGACGTTGGAGACTGGGGTTCAGACAGACTTATACAGAAAGCAGAGTTTGGAGACTGGGGTGTAGAAGGACCGTTACGAAGAACAGAGGTTGGAGACTGCTGTACAGATGGACTGTTACAGAGAGCAGATGTTCAAGACTGGGGAGCAGAAGGACTGTTGCAGAGGACAGAGGTTGGTGACTGGGTTGGAGAAGGAATGTTACAGAGAGCAGAGTTTGGAAACTGGAGTGCAGAAGGATCTTACAGAGAGCAGAGTTTGGAGACTGTGGTACAGAAGGTTTGTTACAGAGAGCAGAGGATGGAGACTGGGGTCCAAAAGGATCGTTGCAGAGAGCAGAGTTTGGAGACTGGGGTTCAGAAGGACTGTTGCAGAGAGTAGTGGTTGGACATGAGGTGCAAAAGGACTGTTGCAGAGAGCAGAGTTTGGAATCTGATGTGCAGAAAGACTCTTAAAAACAGCAGAGTTTGGAGACTGGTGTGCAGAAGGACTGTTAAAGACAGCAGAGGTTGGAGACTGTGGTGCCGAAGGACTGTTGCAGAGATCAGAGGTTAAAGACTGTGGTGCAGTAGGTTCAATGCAGAGAGCAGAGATTGAAGACTGGGGTGCAGAAATATCCTTGAATAAAGCAGATTTTGAAGACTGGTGTGCAGAAGGCCTGCTACAGAGAGCAGAGTTTGGAGGCTGAGGTGCAGAAACACTGTTACAGAACCTCGAGGTTGGAAATTGGGATGCAGAAGAAACGTTACAGAGAACAGAGTTTTGAGACTGCGATATAGAAAAACTGTTACACAGTGCAGAGGTTGGAAACTTGGGTGCATAAGGACTGTTGCAGAGAGCAGAGGTTGGAGACTGGGGTCTAAAAAGATCGTTGCAGAGAGCAGAGTTTGGAGACTGGGGTGCAGAAGGACTGTTGCAGAGAGCAGAGGCTGGAAACTAGGGTGTAGAAGGACTGTTGCAGAGAACAGATGTTGAAGACTGGAGGGCAGATGGATTGTTGCAGAGAGCAGAGGTTGGAGACTGAGGTGCAAAAGGAATGTTACAAAGAGCAGAGTTTGGAGACTGGGGTGCAGAAGGACTGTTACAGAGAGCAGAGGTTGGATACTAGGTTTAAGATGGATCTTACAGAGAGCAGAGTTTGAAGATTGGGGTGCAAATTAACTGTTGCAGAGAGCAGAGGTTGGAGACTGGAGTGTAGAAGGTCTGTTACAGAGAGCAGAGTTTGGAGACTGAGGTGCAGAAAAATCGTTTCAGAGATCAGAGCTTGGATACTGAGGTGCAGTAGACTGTTGCAGAGAGCAGAGGTTGTAAACTGAGGTGCAGGAAAAATGTTACAGAGAGTAGAGGTTGTAGATTTGGGTTCAAAAGGCCTGTTACAGAGAACAGAGGTTAAAGTCTGGGGTGCAGAAGGACTGTTACAGAGAGCAGAGTTTGGAGACAGGGTTGCAGAAGGATCTTAAAGAGAGCAGAGTTTGGAGACTGAGGTGCAGCAGGACTATTACAGAGAGCAGAGTTTCGAGACTTGGGATCAGAAGAATCATTGCAGATCACAGAGTTTTCAGACTGAGTGCAGAAGGACTGTTGCAGAGAGCAGTTTTTGGAGACACGGGTGAAGAAGAACTGTTACAGAGAACAGAGTTTGGAGACTGGGGTGCAGAAGGCCTTTTACAGAGAGAAGAGTTTAGAGAAAGGGTGCAGTAGGACTGTTACAGAGGGAAGAGTTTGGAGACTGGGTTACAGAAAGATCTTACACAGAGCAGAGGTTGGAGACTGAGGTGCAGAACAACTGTTACAGAGAGTAGAGGTTGAAGACTGAGGTGTAGAAGGATTTTTACAGAGAGTAGATGTTGGAGACTTGGGTGCAGAAGGACTGTTGCAGATAGCAGATGTGGGAGACTGGGGTGCAGAAGAACTGTCGGAAAGAGCAGAGATTGGAGACTGAGGTGAAGAAGGAATGTTACAGAGAGGAGAGTTTGGAGACTGGGGTGCAGAAGTACTGATACAGAGAGCAGAGGTTGGAGACTGGGGTGCAGAAGGACCGCTAGAGAGAGCAGAGTTTGGAGACTGCAGTACAGATGGACCGTTACAGAGAGCATACGTTGGAGACTAGGGTACAGAAGGACTGTTGCAGAGAGCAGATTCTGGAGAATGTGGTTTAGAAGGACTGTTGCAGAGAACAGAGGTTAGAGATGGGGTTTTAGAAGGACTTTTGCAGAGAGCAGAGGTTGAAGACTGAGGTGCAGAAGGACTGATATAGAGAGAAGAGGTTGGAGACTAAGGTTCAGAAGGACTGTTAGAGAGAGCAGAATTTGGAGACTGGGGTGCAGAAGGATCTTTGCAGACAAAAGAGGTTTGAGACTGGGGTGCAGAAGGACTGTTACAGAGAGTAGAGTTTGGAGACTGAGGTGCAGAAGAATCGTTTTTGAGAGCACAGTTTGGACACTGAGGTGCAAAAGGACTGTTACCGAGAGCCGAGGTTGGAGAGTGGGGTGCAGAAGAACTGTTACAGAGAGCAGAATTTTTAGACAAAATTGCTCAAGGATCTTACAGAGAGCAGAGGTTGTAGACCAAGGTGCAGCAGGACTGTTACAGAGAGCAGAGGTTGGAGACTAGGGTGCAGAAAGATCGTTGCAGAGAACAGAGTTTTCAGACTGAGGTGCAGAAGGACTATTGCAGAGAGTACATGTTGGAGACTGGGGTGCAGAAGGACTGTTGCAGAGAGCAGAGGTTGGAGACTGGGGTGCAGAAGGATTGTTGTAGAGAGCAGAGCTTGGAGACTGGGGTGCAGAAGGATTGTTATAGAGAAAAGAGGTCAGAGACTGGGGTGTAGAAGTCCTGTTATGGAGAGCAGAGTTTGGAGAAGTGGTGCAGAAGTACTTTTACAGAGAGTAGAGTTTGGAGAATGAGCTACAGAAGAATTGTTATAGAGAGTGGAGTTTGGAGACTGCGTTGCACAGGAACTGCTGCAGAGAGCAGAGGCTGGACATGGGGTGTAGAAGAACTGTTGCCGAGAGCACAGGTTTGAGATTTGTTTGCAGAAGCACTGTTGCAGAGAGTAGAGGTTGGAGACTGCCTTTCAGTAGGACTGTTACAGAGGAAGAGTTTGGAGACTTTGCTGCAGAAGGACTTTTGCGGAGAGCAGATTTTGGAGACTGGGTTGAAGAAGGACTGTTGCAGAGAGCAGAGTTTGTAGACTGAGGTGCAGAAGGACTGTTACAGAGAGCAGAGGTTGGATATTGGCGTGCAGATGGACTGATACAGAAAGCAGAGTTTTTAGACTCCGGTGTAGAAGGACTGATGCAGACAGCAGAGGTTGGAGAATGGAGTGCAAAAGGCCTGTTACACAGAGCAGAGGTTGGAGACTGGGGTGCAGATGGACTGTTACAAACAGCAGAGTTTATAGAAAGGGTTGAAGAAGGATCTTACAGAGAAAAGATTTTGGAGACTGTGGTACAGCAGGACTGCTATAGAGAGAAGAGGTTGGAGACTGGTGTGCAGAATGATCGTTGCAGAGAACAGAGTTTTCAGACTGAGGTGCAGAAGGACTGTTGCAGAGAGCAGATATTGGAGACTGGGGTGCAGAAGGTTTGTTGCAGAGAGCAGAGGTTGGAGACTGTCGTTTAGAAGGATCTTTGTAGCGAGCAGAGGTTTGAGACCGCGTGCAGAAGGACTGTTACAGAGAACAGAGGTTGGAGAAGGTGTGCAGAAGTAGTGTTCAAGAGGGCAGAGTTTACAAACTGGGTTGCAGAAGTATCTTACAGAGAGAATATGTTGGAGACTGAGGTGCAGAAGGACTGTTATAGAGAGTAGAGGTTGGAGACCAGGGTGCATAAGGACTGTTGCAGATATCAGAGTTTGGAGACTGGGGTGCAGAAGGACTGTTGCAGGTAGCAGAGTATGGAGAATGGGGTGTAGAAGGACTGTTGCAGAAAGCAGGGTTTTGAGACTTGGGTGCACTAGGACTGTTACAGAGAGAAGATTTTGGAGACTGAGGTGCAGAAGGACTGTTACAGAGAGCAGAAGTTGGAGACTGGGGAGCAGAAGGACTGTTACAGAGAGCAGAGGTTGGATTCTTGGGAGAAAAGGAATGTTACAGAGAGCAGATTTGGAACCTGGGGTGCGAAAGGATCTTACAGAGAGCAGAGGTTGGAGGCTGGGGTGCAGAAACACTGTTACAGAGAGCGGATTTTGGAGTCTGAGGTGCAGAAGGACTGTTACAGAAAGCAGATTTGGGAGACTGGTGTGCAAAAGGATCGTTGCAGAGAGCAAAATTTTCACACTGAGCTTCAGGTAGACTGCTGCAGACTGCAGATGTGAAGACTGGGTTAAAGAAGGACTTTTTCAGAGAGCACATGTTGGAGACTGGGGTGCAAAAGGATCATTGCAGAGAGCAAAGGTTGGCAACTGGGGTACAGAAGGATTGTTACAGAGAGCAGAGGTTGGAGACTTGGGTGCAGAAAGACCATTACAGGTAGCAGAGGTTGGAGTCTGCGGGACAGAAGGCCTGTTACAGAGAGCAGCGGTTGGAGACTGGGGTGCAGAAGAACTTCTACAGAGAGCAGAGTTTTTAGACAAGGTTGCAAAAGGATCTTACAAAGAGCAGAGGTTGTAGACCGAGGCTCAGCAGGACTGTTACAGAGAGCAGACGTTTGAGACTGTGGTGCAGAAGGACCATTGCAGAGATCAGAGTTTGGTAACTGAGGTGAAGAAGGATTGTTTCAGAGAACATAAGTTGGAGCCTGAAGTGCAGAAGGACTGTTGGAGAGAGCAGAGTTTGGAGACTGGGGTTTACAAGCAGTGTTGTAGAGAGCAGAGGTTGGAGACTGGGGTGCAGAAGGACTGTTACAGAGAGCAGAGTTTGGAGACAGGGTTGCATAAGGATCTTACAGAGAGCGGAGTTTTGAGACTGAGGTGCAACGGGACTATAACAGAGAGAAGTGTTTGAAGACTGGGGTGCAGAAGAATCGTTGCAGATAACAGAGTTTTCAGACTGAGTTGCAGTAGGACTGTTGCAGAGAGCAGACTTTGGAGACAGGGGTGCAGAAGGACTGTTGCATAGAGCAGATGGTGGATACTGGGGTGCAGAAGGATCATTGCAGAGAGCAGAGGTTGGAGACTGGGGTGCAGAAGGACTGTTGCAGAGAGCAGATGTTGGAGACTGGTGTGCAGAAGGATCTTTGCAGACAGCAGAAGTTTGAGACTGGGGTGCAGAAGGAGTGTTACAGAGAGTAGAGTTTCGAGACTGAGGTGCAGATAAATCGATGCAGAGAGCTGAGTTTGGAGACTGAGGTGCAAAAGGACTGTTGCAGAAAGCAGAATTTGGAGATTGAGGTGCAAAAGGCCTGTTATAGAGAGTAGAGGTGGGAGATTTTTGTGCAAAAGTCAGGTTACAGATAGCAGAGCTTGGAGACTGTGGTGCAGAAGGATCATTGTAGAGAGCAAAATTTTGAGACTGGGATGCAGAAGGATTGTTATAAAGAACAGAGGTTGGAGACCTGGGTGCAGAATGCCGATTACGGACAGCAGAGTTTTGACAAGGGGTTCAGAAGTACATTTACAGAGAGTAGTTTTTGGAGACTGAGGTGCAGAAGGACCGTTGCAGAGAGCAGAGGTTGAAGACTGAGGTGCAAAAAATTGTTACAGAGAGCAGATGTTGGAGACTGGGTTGCAGAGGGACTGTTGCAGAGAGCACAGGCTGGACACTGGGGTGTATAAGGACTGTTGCCGAGAGCACAGGTTCACATTGGAGTGCAGAAGGACTGTTGCAGAGAGCAGAGGTTGGAGACTGGGTTACATTACGACTGTTACAGAGGCAAAGGTCGGAGATTTGGTGCAGAAGGACTGTTGCAGAAAGCAGAGTTGTAGACTGAGGTGCAGAAAGACTCTTACAGAGAGCAGATGTTGGAAATTGTGGTGAAAATGGAGTCATACAGTAAGCAGAGTTTGGAGACTGGGGTTCGGAAGGACTGTTGCAGAGAGCAGAGTTTGTAGACTGAGGTGAAGAAGCACTATTACAGAGAGCAGAGTTAGAGAAATGGGTGCAAAAGGCCTGTTACAGAGAGCAGAGGTTGGAGACTGGGGTGCAGAAGGACTGTTACAGAGAGCAGAGTTTTGAGACTGTGGTGCAGAAGGATCCTTGCAGAGAACCAAGTTTTCAGACTGAGGTGCAGAAGGTCTGTTGAGAGAGCAGAGTTTGGAGACTGAGGTGCAGAAGCAGTGTTACAGAGAGCAGAGATTGAAGACATGGGTGCAGAAGAACCGTTACATAGAGCATATTTTTGAGAGTGGACTAAAGGAGGACTGTTACAGAGAGCAGAGTTTGGAGACTGGGGTGCAGAATGATTGTTGCAGAGAGCAGATGTTGGAGACTGGGGTGGAGAAGGACTGTTACAGAGAGCAGACGATGGAGACTGAGGTGCAGAAGATTGTTACAGAGAGCAGAGGTTGGAGACTGGGGTGAAGAAGGACCATCACAGAGAGCAAAAATTGGAGACTGAGGTGCAGAAAGACTTTTAAAGATAGCAGAGTTTGGATACTGGGGTGCAGAAGAACTGCTACAAAGAGCAGAATTTGGAGACTGGGATGAAAAAATGATCTACCAGAGAGCAGAGTCTGGAGACTAGGGTGCAAAAGGACTGTTGCAGAGATCAGAGGTTGGAGTCTGAGGTGCAGAAGGATCGTTGCAGAGAGAAAAGGTTGGAGACTGGGGTGCAGAAAGACTGTTATAGATAGCAGATGCTAGCAATTGGGGAGCAGAAGGACCATTACAAAGAGAAGAGGTTGGAGACTACGATACAAAAGGACTGTTACAGAGAGCAGAGGTTGTAGACTGGGTAGAAGAAGGATCCTTTCAGAGAGCAGATGTTGGAGACTAGGGTGCAGAAGGAATGTTACAGAGAACAGAGGTTGGAGACTGGGTAGACGAAGGATCCTTTCAGAGAGCAGATGTTTAAGACTAGGGTGCAGAAGGACTGTTACAGAGAGCAGAGTTTGGAGACTGAGTTGCAGATGGATAGTTACAGACAGCAGAGTTTGGAGAATGAGGTGCAGAAGGACTGTTGCGGAGAGCAGTTTTTGAAGACACGGGTGCAGAAGGACTGTTACAGAGAACAGAGGTTTGAGACTGGGGTGCAGAAGGCCTATTACAGAGAGAAGAGTTTAGAGTAAGGGTGCAGAAGGACTGTTTATAGAGGGAAGAGTTTGGAGACTGGGTTACAGAAAGATCTTACACAGAGCAGAGGTTGGAGACTGAGGTGCAGAAACGACTGTTACAGAGAGTAGAGGTTGAAGACTGAGGTGCAGAAGGATTGTTACAGAGAGAAGATGTTGGAGACTGGGGTGCAGAAGGACTGTTGCAGATAGCAGATGTGGAAGTCTGGGGTGCAGAAGAACTGTCAGAAAGAGCAGAGGTTGGAGACTGAGGTGCAGAAGGAATGTTACAGAGAGCAGAGTTTGGAGACTGGGGTGCAGAAGGACTGATACAGAGAGCATACGTTGGAGACTAGGGTACAGAAGGACTGTTTTAGAGAGCAGATTTTGGAGACTGTTGTTTAGAAGGACTGTTGCAGAGAACAGAGTTTAGAGAATGGTGTGTAGAAGGACTTTTGCAGAGAGCAGAGGTTTAAGACTGACGTGCAGAAGGACTGTTAGAGAGAGCAGAGTTTGGAGACTGGGGTGCAGAAGGATCGTTGCAGATATAAGAGGTTTGAGACTGGGGTGCAGAAGGACTGTTACAGAGAGTAGAGTTGGAGACTGAGGTGCAGAAGAATCATTGTTGAGAGCAGAGTTTGGACACTGAGTTGCAAAAGGACTGTTATCGAGAGCCGAGGTTGGAGACTTGGGTGCAGAAGAACTGTTGCAGATAGCAGATTTGGGAGACTGGGTTGCAGAAGAACTGTCGGAAAGAGCAGAGTTTGGAGACTGAGGTGCAGAAGGACTGTTACACAGAGCAGAGGTTTCAGACTGGGTTGCAGAATAAAACATACGGAAACTAGTGTTTGGAGACTGGGGTGCAGAAGGATTGTTACAGAGAGCAGATTTTGTAGCCTGGGGTGCAGAAGGACTGCTGCAGAGAACAGAGGTTGGATACTGAGGTGCACAAGGGCCGTTGCAGAGAGATGAGGTTGGAGACTGAGGTGCAGAATAACTGTCACAGAGAGCAAAGTTTGGAGAACGGGGTGCAGAAGGATCTTAAAGAGAGCAGACGTTGGAGACTGGGATGCAGAAGGATCGTTGCAGAGAGCAGAGGTTGGAGACTGGGGTGTAGAAGGACTTTTGCAGAGAGCAGAAGTTGGAGACTGGGGTGCAGAAGGGCTGTTATAGAGAGCAGACTTTGGAAACTGAGTTGCAGAAGACCTGTTACAGAGAGCAGATTTTTGAGACTGGGGAGCAGAAGGATTATTACAGATAGCACAGTTTGAAGACTGGGGTTTAGAAAGATTGTTGCAGAGAGCAGGTATTTCAGACTGTTGCTTAGAAGGACTGTTACAGAGAGCAGAGTTTGGAGTTTGAGGTGCAGAAGGACTGTTTCAGAAAACAGAGGTTGGCATTTGGGTTTCAGAAGTACCGTATAGAGAGAAGAGGTTGGAGACTGCGGTACAGAAGGACTGTTACAGTGACCGAGTTTGGAGACTGAGGTGCAGAAGGACTGTTACAGAGAGCAGAGGTTTCAGACTAGGGTGCAGAATAACTGATATGGAAACTAGAGTTTGAAGACTGGGGTGCAGAAGGATTGTTACAGAGAGCAGATTTTGTAGCCTGGGGTGCAGAAGGACTGCTGCAGAGAACAGGGTTTGGATACTGAGGTGCAGAAGGGCCATTGCAGAGAGATGAGGTTGGAGACTGAGGTGCAGAATGACTGTTACAGAGAGCAAAGTTTGGAGAACAGGGTGCAGAAGGATCTTAAAGAGAGCAGACGTTGGAGACTGGGAAGCAGAAGGATCATTGCAGAGAGCAGAGGTTGGAGACTGGGGTGTAGAAGGACTTTTGCAGAGAGCAGAGTTTGGAGACTGGGGTGCAGAAGGCCTGTTACAGAGAGCAGACTTTGGAAACTGAGTTGCAGTAGACCTGTTACAGAGAGCAGATGTTTGAGACTAGAGAGAAGAAGGATTATTACAAATAGCACAGTTTGAAGACTGGGTTTAGAAAGATTGTTGCAGAGAGCAGGCGTTTCAGACTGTTGCTTAGAAGGACTATTACAGAGAGCAGAATTTGAAGTTTGAGGTGCAGAAGGACTGTTTCAGAAAACAGAGGTTGGCATTTGGAGTGCAAAAGTACCATTATAGATAAAAGAGGTTGGAGACTGCAGTACAGAAGGACTGTTACTGTGAGCAGAGTTTGGAGACTGAGTTGCAGAAGGACTGTTACAGAGAGCAGAGGTTTCAGACTGGGGTGCAGAATAACTGATATGGAAACTAGAGTTTGAAGACTGGTGTGCAGAAGGATTGTTACAGAGTGCAGATTTTGTAGCCTGGGGTGCAGAAGGACTGCTGCAGAGAACAGAGTTTAAATACTGAGGTGCAGAAGGGCCGTTGCAGAGAGATGAGGTTGGAGACTGAGGTGCAGAATGACTGTTACAGAGAGCAAAGTTTGGAAAACGGGGTGCAGAAGGATCTTAAAGAGAGCATACGTTGGAGACTGGGATGCAGAAGGATCATTGCAGAGAGCAGAGGTTGGAGACTGGGGTGTAGAAGGAGTTTTCCAGAGTGCAGAGTTTGGAGACTGGGGTGCAGAAGGCCTGTACAGAGAGCAGACTTTGGAAACTGAGTTGCAGAAGACCTGTTACAGAGAGCAGATGTTTGAGACTGGGGAGCAGAAGGATTGTTACAGATAGCACAGTTTGAAGACTGGGGTTTAAAAAGATTGTTGCAGAGAGCAGGGGTTTCAGTCTGTCGCTTAGAAGGACTGTTACAGAGAGCAGAGTTTGAAGTTTGAGGTGCAGAAGGACTGTTTCAGAAAAAAGAGGTTGGCATTTGGGGTGCAGAAGTACTGTTAAGAGGAAAGAGGTTGGAGACTGCAGTACAGAAGGACTCTTACGGTGAGCAGAGTTTGGAGACTGGGGTGCAGAAGGACTGTTACAGAGAGCAGACGTTGGAGACAGAGGTGCAATAAGATTGTTACAGAGAGCAGAGTTTGGAGACTGGGGTACAGAAGGACCATTAGAGAGAGCAAAGAATGGAGACTGAGGTGCAGAAAAACTTTTACAAAGAGCAGAGGTTGGAGACTGTGGTGCAGAACTATCATTGCAGAGAGAAGATTTTGGAGACTGGGGTGCCGAAGGACTGTTACAGAAAGCAGAGGTTGGCAATTGGGGAGCAAATGGACCGTTACAAAGAGAAGAGGTTGGAGAATGCAATAGAAAAGGACTTTTACAGAGAGCAGAGTTTGGAGACTGGATAGAAGAAGGATCGTTGCAGAGAGCAGATGTTGGAGACTGGGGTGCAGAAGGCCTATTACACAGAGAATAGTTTGAAGACTGGCGTGCAGAAGGCCGGTTACAGAGAGCAGAGTTTGGAGACTGGGGTCCAGAAGGACTGTCACGGAGAGCACAGGTTGGAGACTGGGGTGCAGAAGAAATGTTGGAGAGAGCAGAGTTTGGAGACCTGGGTGCATAAGGACTGATAGAGAGAGAAGAGGTTGGAGACTGGGGTGCAGAAGGACCGTTACAGATTGCAGAGGTTGGATACTGAGGTGCAGAAGGACTTTTACAGAGAGGAAAGTTTGGAGAAAGGGGTGTCAAAGGATTCTTACAGAGAGCAGAGGATGGAGACTGGGGTGCAGAAGGAGTGTTACAGAGAGCAGAGTTTGGAGATTGGGGTTCAGAAGAACTGTTACAGAAAGCAGAGATTGGAGACTGTGGTGCAGAAGGCCTTTTACAGAAAGCAGAGTTTGGACATGAGGTGCAGAAGGATCGTTACAGAGAGCAGAGGTTGGACACTAAAGTGCAGAAGGAGTGTTACAGAGAGCAGAGCTTAGAGACTGGGGTGCAGAAGGACTGTTGCAGAGAGCAGAGGTTGGAGACTGAGGTGCAGAAGGATATCTACAGAGAGCAGTGTTTGGAGACCGGGGTGTAGTAGGATAGTTACAGAGAGCACAGGTTGGAGACTGCGGTGTGGAAGAAATGTTGAAGAGAGATGAGGTTGGAGACTGGGGTGCAGAAGAACTGTAGCAGAGAGCAGAGGTTGGAGACTGGGGTGTAGAAGGACTGTTTCAGAGAGCAGACGTTGGAGACTGGGATGCAGAAAGATCGTTGCAGAGAGCAGATGTTGTATACTGGGGTATAATAAGATGTTTGCAGAGAGCAGAGGTTGGAGACTGGGGTGCAGAAGGACTGTTTCAGATAGCAACAGAGGTTTGCAATTTGGGAGCAGATGGACCGTTACAAAGAGAAGAGTTTGGAGACTGCGATACAAAAGGTCTTTTACAGAGAGCAGAGTTTGGAGACTGGGTAGAGGAAGGATCGTTGCACAGAGCAGAGATTGGATACTGGGGTGCAGAAAGACTGTTGCAGAGAGCAGAGGTTGGAGACTGAGGTGCAGAAGGACTGTTACAGAGAGCAGAGGTTTTAGACTGGGGTGCAGAATAACTGATACGGAAAGTAGAGTTTGGAGACTGGGTTGAAGAAGGACAGTTACAGAGAGCAGAGTTTGTAGCCTGGGTGCAAAGGACTGCTGCAGAGAACAAAGGTTGGATACTGTGCTGCAAAAGGGACGTTGCAGAGGGATGATGTTGGGGTGCAGAATGACTGTTACAGGGAGAAAAGTTTGGAAAACGGGGTGCAGAAGGATCTTACAGAGAGCCAGGTTTGGAGACTGGGGTGCAGTAGGACTGTTGCAGGGAGAAGAGGTTGGAGACTGGGGTGCAGAAGGCCTGTTACAGAGAGCAGACTTTGGAGACTGAGTTGCAGAAGACCTGTTACGAAGAGCAGATGTTGGAGACTGGGGTGCATAAGGATTGTTACAAATAGCACAGTCTGGAGACTGGGGTTAAGAAGGATTGTTGCAGACAGCAGAGATTTCAGACTGAGGATTTAAAGGTCTGTTACAGAGAGCAGAGGTTGGAGTCTGAGGTGCCGAAGAATTGTTTCAGAAAGCAGAAGTTGGCAATTAAGGTGCAGAAGGGCTGTTATAGAGAGTAGAGGTTGGAGACTGCGGTACAGAAGGACTGTTACAGAGAGCAGAGTTTGGAGACTGGGGTGCAGAAGGACTGTTACTGAGAGCAGACATTGGACACAGAGGTGCAGACGGATTGTTACAGAGAGCAGAGATTGAATACTGGGGTGCTGAAATAGCATTCCAGAGAGCAAAGAATGGAGACTGAGGTGCAGAAGGACTTTTAAAGGGAGCAGAGTTAGGATACTGAGGTGCAGAAAGATCGTTACAGAAAGCAGAGTTTGGAGACTGGGGTGCAGAAGGACTGTTACAGAAAGCAGAGGTTGGCAATTGGGGAGCAGATGGACCATTACAAAGAGAAGAGGGTGGAGACTGTGAAACAAAAGGACTTTTACAGAGAGCAAAGTTTGGAGACTGGGTAGAAGAAGGATCATTGCAGAGAGCAGATTTTGGAATCTGGGGTGCAGAAGGACTGTTACAGAGAGCACAGGTTGGAGACTGGGCTGCAGAAGAAATATTGCAGAGAGCAGAGTTTGGAGACCTGTGTGCAGAAGGACTGATACAGAGAGAAGAGGTTGGAGACTGTGGTGCAGAAGGATCTTACAGAGAGTAGAGGTTGGAGACTGCGGTGCAGAAAGACTGTTGCAGAGAGTAGAGGTTAAAGACTGGGGTGCAGAAGGACTGTTACAGATAGCACAGTTTCGAGACTGGGTTGCAGAAGGATCTTACAAAGAGCATTTTGGAGACAGAGGTGCACAAGAAGTGTTACAAGAGCAGAGGTTTAAGACTGGGGTGCTGAAGGATTGTTGCAGAGAGCAGCGTTTTCAGACTGAGGTGCAAAAGTACTGTTGCAGAGAGCAGATGTTGGATCCTGGGTTGCAGAAGTATCATTCCAGAGAGAAGAGGTTGGAGACTTGGGTGCAAAAGTCCTATTAAAAAGAGCAGAGTTATAAGACTGGGCTACAGAAGGCCTGTTACAGAGAGCAGAGTTTGGAGATTAGGGTGCAGAAGGACTGTTACAGAGAGCAGAGTTTGGAGAATTGGTTGCAGAAGAATCTTACAGAGAGCAAAGTTTGGAGACTGAGGTGCAGAAGGACTTTTACAGATAGTAGATTTGAAAGACTGAGGAGCAGAAGGAACGTTTTAGAGAGCAGAGGTTGGAGACTGATGTCCAGACGAATTGTTACAGAGATCACAGGGTAGAGACTGGAGTGCAGAAGGAGTGTTACAGAGAGCAGAGTTTGGAGATTGGGGTGCAGAAGAACTGTTACCGAGAGCAGAGGGTGGAGACTGGGGTGCAGAGGACTGTTGCAGAGTGCAGAGTTTGGAGACTGAGGTGCAGAAGAACTGTTACAGAGAGCAGAATTTGGAGACTGGGGTGCAGAAAGACTAATACAGAAAGTAGAGGTTGGATACTGGGGTGTAGAAGGACCGTTACAGAGAGCAGAGTTTGGAGACTTCTGTACAGAAGGACTGTTGCAGGGAGCGGAGGTTGGAGACTGGGGTTCTAAAGGATCATTGCAGAGAGCAGATGTTGTAGACTGGTGTGCAGAAGTATCTTACAGAGAGCATACATTGGAGACTGAGCTGCATAAGTACTGTTACAGAGACCAGTGGTTGAAGACTGGGGTGCAGAATGATCGTTGCAGAGAGCAGAGGTTGGAGACTGAGGTGTGGAATGATCATTGAGGAGAGCAGAGGTTGGAGACTATGGTAGAGAACGATACTTACAGAGAGCAAATGTTGGAGACTGGGTGCAGAAGGACAGTTACAGAGAGCACAGGTTGGAGACTGGGGTGCAGAAGAAATGTTGCAGAGAGTAGAGGTTGGAGACTAGGTTGCAGAAGGACTGTTACAGAGAGCAGAGGTTGTAGACTGAGGTGCAGAAGGACTGTTACAGAGAGCAAAGGTTGGAGACTGGGATGCAGAAGGACTTTTACTGAGAGCAGAGGTTGGAAACTGGGGTGCAGAAGGATTCTTACAGAGAGCAGAGCATGGAGACTGGGTTGCATAAGGAGTGTTACAGAGAGCAGATTTTGGATATTCTAGTTCAGAAGAACTCTTAAAGAGAGCAGAGTTTTGAGACTGGGGTTCAGAAGGATTGTTACCGAGTGCAGAGGTTTGATTCGGGTGCAGCAGGACTGTAACAGAGAGTAGATCTTGGAGACTGGGGTGCAGAATACTGTTACAGAGAGCAGAGGTTGGAGACTGCATTGCAGAAGGCCTGTTACAGAGAGCATTGGTTGGAGACTGAGGTGCAGAAGGATCATTACAGAGAGCAGATGTTGGATACTGAGGTGCAGAAGGACTATTACAGAGACCAGAGGTTGGAAATTGAGTTGCATAAAGATTTTTACAAAGAGCAGAGGTTAGATACTGAGATGCATAAGGACTGTTACAAAGAGCAGAGTTTGAAGACTGGGGTGCAGAAGTATCGTTTCAGAGAGCAGAGGTTGGAGACTGAGGTGCAGAAGGATCTTACAGAGAGCAGAGGTTGGATACTGGGGTGCAGAAGGACAGTTACAGAGAGCATAGGTTGGATACTGGGGTGCAGAAGAAATGTTGCAGAGAGCATAGATTTGAGATTGGGGTGCAGAAGGACTGTTACAGAGAGCAGCGGTTGGAGACTGAGTTGCATAAGGACTGTTACAGAGAGCAGAGGTTGGATTCTGGGTTGCGGAACGACTGATACACAAAGCAGAGTTTGGAGACTGGGGTGCAGAAGGACCGTTACAGAGAGCATAGTTTGGAGTCTGAGGTATAGATGGACTGTTACAGAGAGCAGAGGTTGGAGAATGGGGTGAAGAAGGACGTTGCAGAGAACAGAGGTTGGAGACTGGGGTGCAGAAGAACCGTAACAGAGAGAAGAGTTTGGAGACTGGGGTGCAGAATGACTGTTACAGAGAGCAGAGTTTGGAGACTGGTGTGCAGAAGGATATTATGGAGAGCACAGTTTGGAGACTGAGGTGCAGAAGAACTGATACAGAGAGAAGAGGTTGGAGACTGGGTTGCAGAATGATAGTTGCAGAGAGCAGAGTTTTCAGAATTAGGTGCAGAAGGACTGTTGCAGAGAGCAGATGTTCTAGAGTGGGGTGCAGAAGGACTCTTTCAGAGAGCAGAACTTGGATAATGGGGTACAGAAGTTTTCTTGCAGGGAGCAGAGGTTGGAGACTGGGGTGTAGAATGATTGTTGCAGAGAGCAGAGTTTTCAGACTGAGGTCAGAAGGACTGTTGCAGATAGCAGATGTTCGAGACTGGGGTGCAGAAAGTGTTCCCGAGAGCTTAACATGGAGACTGGGATGGAGAAGGTTTGTTGCAGGGAGCAGAGGTTGTAGACTGGGGTGCAGAAGGACTGTTATAGAGAGCAGAGTTTTTAGACTGAGGTGCAGAAGGCCTAGTACAGAGAGCAGAGCTTTGACACTGTGGTGCAGAATGATTACTGATAGCTGGTGAGCCTCCATCTGGACACCTTCTTTTCTGCACAGTCCATCAGGCCCTCTCTCCTCACCCTGCTCTCTTTTGGCTTTATGAGCACCTGTGACTTCCACAGTCACTCTAAGCCATGACTCCCAGGCCTATCTCCTGGGAACCTGTCCCGCTGCCTTCTAGAATCTCCTTGAGGAGACCACGCAGGTACCAAGACTCCAGGCCCAACCTCCTTTCCTCCTTTCCTCTCCAAAGACATGCTCCTTCTCATTTTTTTTTATGCTTTAATGAGTGATCCCACTGCCACTCAGCTACCACAGACCAGGTGACCTCTTGTGTCCTTGTCACCAGGATTTTAAAGTGCTCCACCCAGGGCTCCTCTTCGGAGCTTTTCCCCAAGCTCCAAATGTCACATCTTCAGTTACCAGATATTTCCTTTTAATCTTGTTTTGGCACCCGATTACTCTCTCAGACGACATGAAGGTATTCTAACCAAAGCACATGGACTGTAGAGATTATTATGGCTTAGAAATAAGGTATCCCCCCACCAAAAGCTCAGTGTCAGCCACAGTAGCAGTGTTCAGATGTGAAATGATTAGACTGTGAGACTTGTGACCTAATCTGTGGATCCATCCATTTTGTGGGTTAATTATCTGAAAGGCCCACTGTACTGAGAGAAGTGTGGGCAGGTAGAGTTTGGCCGGGGACATGCCCTGAGGAATCACATCTTGTCCCCTGCGAACTGTCTCCTCCAATTCCCTCCCCAGCCCCCAACCTTCTGGCTGCCATGAGCTAGGGATGCTTCCCCCCTTGTTCCCTTCCACCTCGGTGTTCCTCCTCATCTCAGGCCGGCAGCAATGGGTCAGCTGGCCCCAGACCAAACCTCCAAGCCAGGAGGCCAGAGTGCATCTCCCCTTTGGGTTGTTCTGGTAAGGCCTGTGGTAACTCTGGCAACCGTGGACTGACCCAGGGAGTAGGTGTTATGAGTGGATTGGACCCACAACCGTTTCCTAAATCCACAGATTCTGTCATTTTCAGAGCTCAAGTCATTTCCTTCTGGATGGCCTGTTTCCAGCCTGCACTCACCTAGAATGTGGTCTACTAGTGATTATTGAGATTATCCAGCCGTCCTGGTCCTGCCCATTTGCCTAACACAGCTAGCTCATAGGCAGCAAGACACATGGACCTCCTGCTGCCCACTAAGAAGAGAAGAGAGATTTTTTGAGGACCCTGTTAGAAGTCCACTCTTATTTTTTTTTAAAGACCACACTCAGAGGGCATGTTTCAGGCAGTCCTTCACATGCGTCTTTGAGAAATCAGACTCACAATAATTTTTGTGATTCTCTCCCAGGCTCCAATAACCACCGCTCTACTCCCTACTTCTCTGAGATCAACTTTTTAGCTTCCACTAAGAAGTGAAAAACTGCTATTTCTCTTTATGTGTCTGGCTTATTTCACTTATGATGTCTCCCATGAGCTAGTTTTAAATAGAAACTGCACAACAAATTCATTTATGTCAGATTTAAATTTTATTCTGAAGAGATAATTCGAAATGGTCACATATGTTTATGTAGAAAAATGTACATTAAAATATTTATAGGACTGGAGATGATCTGAATGTTTAGCAAAAGGGGAGAGATTAAGTTTATTTAAGAGAGATGTAAGTTTATTGATCATCTCAATAGATGCAGAAAAAGAATTTAACAAAATATAGCACTTCTACCTGTCAAAACAGTAGAAACAATAGGGACAGAAGGAACTTTGTAAAAGCATTGTAAAAGCTATCTATGCTAAACCCAAGGCAGCATCATTCTAAGTGGAGAAAGGTTGAAAGCATTCACTCTAAAAACTGGAAGAAGACAGGGTGCCCCCTCTTTCACCACTTCTATTCAACTTCATCCTTGAAATTGGGAGAGCCATTGGACAAAAGAAAGAAATTAAAGGAATACAAATAGGTCATGAAGAATTCAAATCTCACTCTTTGCTTAGAGGATCATGTCATCTTCTTAAACTTTTTATTAGAGCATAATAGTTATACATAGAAGTTGGGTTGATTTGGATAAGATCCTACGTGCATGGAATCTGATTTACTCCATTCAGTCACCACCCCCCATCTCCCTCCCCTTCCCGCCCCAATTCTCCTTTCTCTACTGAACTTTCTTTGGGTCATTTTTCTGTTAATTTCTGACTGGTGCATTCTACATATACATACAGGTGCAATCCCCTGTGGTAGACTTCCATGTGCATATAACTTGACCTGCGTAAAGATCTTTCACATTCCCTCACTTCACAAACCTCTACGCCCTCTCATTCTCCTTCTACTCCACTGATCTTCCCTGTATACTTAAGATACCAAGTCCAACCCCACTTCATCAACTTCTTTCCTCTATTTTGCTCTGGCCCTGATAATTTCAGCATTGTACAGGAATAGTTAACTTCTGCCTTTCCGAACACAGAGATCAAGATTGATGTAAAATGAGAAAAACTCTACATTGGAAAACACTGAAGGCAACACCGACTGCTTCTGCAGATGATGACTCGGCTTTGTAAATTTTTTTCTTAACATTTGCAATGAAAATGAACTTCTCCAAAAATCCTATGTTTAAATAAAAGGACAACAGGAGACAGAGATTACTGAGACTGTGAGAAATGACTTCACACCATGATGAGGTCGAATGGCTTTCTGTTGGAATCTAGCAATTCTCTGGTTACTTTCACCCATCATCACCCCTGCAAATGTGTGCAGCTCCATGGGTCTGATTCCCTGATACCAGTCCCACAGGTTATCAGTCTCCAGGCTGCTTTTCATTCGATATTATTTGCCATGTTGCTGCAGATTAACAAGCCTGTTTGGGGTGCTCAGAATCCATTCTCATCATGGTCTCTTTTTCTCTGTTTTGTAGCTATGACAACATTGGAAATGAGCAATCAATCATTTGTCCCTGAATTCATCTTCTTGAGATTTTCCAACCACTCCAACCTACAGGGCTGGTTCTTTTTGCTCTTTCTTGTCATTTACCTGACCACTCTCCTGGGGAACATTCTCATAATAGTGGCCACCAGGGTCAGTCCTGCTCTCCACACTCCAATGTACTTTTTCCTCAGCAATTTGAGCTTCTTGGACGTCTGCTACACAGACGGGCTGCCTTTTCCAGATCTTCTTCTTGGTGACAAGTGCTGACACAGAAGGTGTCTTACTGGCTGTGTCGCCAGTATGACTGCTGTGTGGCCACCTGCCGTCCTCAGTACCCAGTCATCATGAGTGTGAAGGTCTGTGTTGGCCTGGTGACTGGGTCCTGGCTGTGTGGGCTAGTGAATTTGGTCACACAAACGGTGCTGGCCATCACACTCACTCTGTGTGGGCCCCAGCAGTTCAGCCACTTTCTCTGTGACACCCCATTGCTCCTGAAGCTCTCCTGCTCAGACACCTCTGTCAACGAGTCTGTGCTCCACGTTGTCAGTGCCACCATGGGCCTGAGCCCCTCCCTCTTCACTGCAGGCTCCTACACACTCATCATGGCGGCCATCCTGGGGATTCCTTCTGCCCAGGGCAGGAGGAAGGCCTTCTCCACCTGTGCGTCCCCCCTCACTGTCGTGGTGGTCTTCTATGGAACAGCCAACTTCCACTATGACAGGCCCAGAGACGGCTGGACACGGACACCCTGGTCTCTGCGCTTTTCTGTGTGGTGAGCCCTCTGTTGAGCCCCGTCATTCAAAGCCTGAGAAGCAACGAAGTCCAGAGTGCCCTGAGGAAGCTGGCTGGAGGGTGTGCATCCCTTTGCACGATCAAAGTTTAGACCAATCTTCAAACTGGAGTATACAGTCATCTGAAAAAAGATGCCTCCCAGGGACTTGTAGGCACCTGGTTAGAGAGTCTGTATCTGAAGCTTCAACTCCAACTCCCGCTTTTAAAATCTCTGAGACTCCTTTCTCTCCTCTCTTTTCACAAACACCCTTTTCGCACTTTCAGGTTCAAGTGTGTCGGACACCTTGTGTGGTGTTCAGCACCATATATGTCCTTCTGTGTTCTCCCCAGACCAGAAAGACAGAAAGTATGAAAACCTCGTTTCCCACACTACCCTTCCTGTAGGCCTCCATTTTAGGAGGATCTGTCAAGATCAGCCAAACACTAGGCAGAGAGGAAGAAAAGAAAGGAAGAAAGTGGGTTCTTTTGGATCCCATATCAGCAGAAGCAAACCAGCCCTGTAGAGGCAGGAACTATTCTCCTTGGTGCCAAGAGCTGTGTGTGCAGGCTCCTAGACTGCTGTTCCTGAATGTGGGTCATAGTAGAGTGAAATGAGCGTCTCTTTTCAGGAAAGTTAGGGTTTCCATATATGGGGTGGTGTCACCTGCCCTATTTTTTTTCCAGATCTCCCAACCATTTTATAACTTTTTTCTGTGTCAACTTCCTCTACCCTAAGACATCAAGAGTCGTTCTTCATCTCTACCTGACCATGGTGGCACTGACCACAATAGTGGTTTCATCAGAGATGGTTCTAGATAACAGATCTGAGGAGGTAGGCTGGATGTCTGACCTTAGGGAATTGAATATGTTGATAATGTCACAGCCCATGGGAAAGGAGATCTGATAATTCCTGTTGTGCAATAACCCAATAGAGACTTTAAATTATCGTGGCCTGAAATCAAATGTCTATGGAAACTGAGCATTGGAATAACACCATCGACCTTCAGGATGGGAATGAACATTACAATATGACTGCAGACTGCTGTTACTGACTGGGGTGGGAGACTTACAGAAAGAAAATGATAGGTTCAAGCATTATATTCCTCCTTCAAGTCAGGTTCAGATCATAAGAAATATTTTTTCTCTGGAAACTGATAAAGGTTAATATCAGAATAAAACATCCAATTCTCCAAATTGCAGAAGTACAAAGAAAATTATAAATCCACAATTTTCCCAGGTCTTTCTTATGTCTATTAGGACATTAATAGGGGAATGATTGAGACCCTGTTAATTAGAATGGCAAAATACCAGTGGAATTAGACAAATCTCAGAGCCTTGAACGCTGAAATCTCCATTAACCCTCTTTGCTGTCAGAAGTAGGCCCTCCTCCCCCGAGGAGACTAGCTTTTCCTAAATTGAAGACCCTATGGTGACTCTACCTGGGCAGTTGTCTTTTTTTTTAAGAGAGAGTGAGAGAGGAGAGGAGAGGAGAGGAGAGGAGAGGAGAGGAGAGGAGAGGAGAGGAGAGGAGAGAGAGAGAGAGAGAGAGAGAGAGAGAGAGAGAGAGAGAAAGAGAGAGAGAGGATTTTTAATATTCATTTACTAGTTCTCGGCGGACACAACATCTTTGTTGGTATGTGGTGCTGAGGATTGAACCCGAGCCGTACGCGTGCCAGGCAAGCGCACTACTGCTTGAGCCACATCCCCAGCCCAATTGTCTTTAAGATGCTCATCCATCATCCCACAATATCACCAGACTCTTAACTGGGTTCTGATCCTAGAACGCCTCAGGTAAGAGTTTAAAATATAGCCCAGGAGAGTATAAGGGTCACACCAAAATAAAGGGTAATTATTTTACTGTATTTTGTTAATAGGAGCCTTAAGAATATATAAGAGAATTTGTTTGAGTCTTCTAGACCAAAGAAGTCAGGACATATTGCTGGATCATCTTGAATGCAGTCACAGGGACGTAATCACCAGAAATGTTAGGACCAAGAATTTTCCTGAGCCACGGGGAGTGGCTATTAGACTCTCTTTGGTTGATGGACTGAAATCTGGACTCAGTGTTTGCTTAAGTTCAATGACCAATATGATCCTGGAATAATGGAGATGATGGTGATCAGAAATAAATAAGGTGTTGAATGGCGTGTTATGTGACCCCTTCCCTGGCCTCACAGCTGGATCTGGAGGAGGGCCTGGAGCACCAGCCTTCGCCAAGGTCTCGTGGACATGCGTTCAGAAGGCAGCACCAGATCTTTGTGAAACCTGCAGCCGATGTCCTTGGCAGCCTGGGAAGACATTAACAGATGGCATCGTTGAAATGGGCTCCCTGATTTCAGTGAGAATAAGGGGACTCTGAAGTAGAAGAGGCCATGTGGTGGAGCAGTGATCAGAACATTTGAATCTGTAGAGATTTTTGACAGTGGTAAATGATCGTGGTATTTACAGATGGGAAAAAATGGGCACCCTCCTAGAATAGTGCCTGTCCCATGTAATGTGAAACTTTTTTTTCACACTTCATTGGTGCATTGTAGTGGTCCATAATGGTGGGGTTTGCTGACACATATTTGAACATGCACACAAAATAACCGTGAACTTTGGCCAATATCATTCCAATATTTCCCTTTTCCTCACCTCCTCCCCTGGTGCCTTGACTCTACTGATCTTCCTTCAACTTTCATGATGAGACTCTCTTCCCAACTTTCCTTCCTTTCCCCCTCTAGCTTTAACAGAGAAAAAAATTCAGCCCTTTACTTTCTGAGTTGCTTATTTCCCTTTATGTTCTGAAGATCTATCCATCTTCCAGCATGACATAATTTCGTTCTTCTTTATGGCTGAATGAAATTCCAGTGTGCACATACCAGATGTTCTTTATTCATTCGTACACTGATGTCACCTCGGCTGGTTCATGGGCATGTATGTGTCATTATAGTATGATGACTTTGATCCGCTGTGATAAATACCAGGCAGAGGTAGAGCTGGGTCGCAGGGTGGTCCATGGCTACTCCTGAGGAGGATCCATTCTGATATCCGTGGTGGTTGTGCTTATTTACATGCCCACCAACAGGGTGAGAGTGCTCCTTTCTCTCCAATTCTCTCCTTGTCACACTGGTTTCTGTTTGTATTCTTGGTGGTTGCCTTTGTCACTGAAGTGAGATGAAATCTCAGGGTAGTCTTTACTTGCAAGTATTTTCATATATTTGTTAGCCACTCACATATTTTCTTCTAAGACGTGTCTGTTTAGTTCATTTAGTTTCCCATTTGGTAATTGGGTTATTTGATAATTGGGTTATTTAATAATTGTGGGTTTGATGTTAAGTTTTTTGAGTTCTTTATTAATATTCTGAATATTCATCCTCTTTTAGAAGGGTACCTAATAAAGATTTTCTCCCTTTCCGTAGGTTCTCCCTTCATATTCTAATTGTCTCCTTTGCTGTGCAGAACCTTCTTAATTTGATGCCATCCTATTACCTAACTTTTGGTATTATCTCCTGAGCTTTGGCATTCTATTGAGAAAGCCATTGCCTCTGCCTGTAGGTTGGAGTATTGACTTTGTTTTTTCCTAGAAACTGCATAATTTCTGGTCTACTGCCTGGATCTTTAATGCATTTTTATTTGATTTTTTGCAGGGCGAGTGATAGTTCAGGTCTCATTCTTCTGCATTTGGACAGGGGTGTAGAAGGACTTTTTCAAAGAGTAGATGTTAAAGACTGGGGTGCAGAAGAACTGTTGCAGAGAGCAGAGTTTTCAGACTGAGGTGCAGAAGGACTGTTGCAGAGATCAGATGTTGGAGACTGGGGTTCAGAATGACTGTTGCAAAGAGCAGAGGTTGGAGACTGGGGTGAAGAAGGATCGTTGCAGAGAGCAGAGGTTGGTGACTGGTGTGCAAAAGGACTGTTACGGAGAGCAGAGTTTGGAGACTTGGTTGCAGAAGGACTGATACAGAAAGATGAGGTTGGAGACTAGGGTGCAGAAGGAGCATTACAGAGTGCAGAAGTTGGAGACTGCGGTACAGAAGGACTGTTACAGAGAGCAGAGACTGAAAACTGGGGAGCAGAAGGACTGTTTCAGAGAACAGAGTTTGAAGACTGGGTTGCAGCAGGACCCTTGAAGAAAGCAGAGGTTGGAGATTGGCTTGGAGAAGGAATGTTACAGAGAGCAGAGTTTGGAAACTGGAGTGCAGAAGGACCTTACAGAGAACAAAGGTAGGAGACTGGGGTGCAGAAGGAGTGTTAAGGAGAGGAGACGTTGGAGACTGGGGTGCAAAAGGATCGTTGCAGAGAGCAGAGGTTGGAGACTAGGGTGCATAAGGACGGTTGCAGAGAGCAGAGGTTGGAGACTGATGTGCACAAAAACTGTTACAGAGAGCAGAGTTTGAAGAGTGAGGTGCAGAAAGATCGTTGAAGACAGCAGAAGTTGGAGATGGAGTTGCAGAAGAATCGTTGCAGAAAGCAGAGGTTGGAGACTGGGGTGCAGAAGGACTGTTGGAGAGAGCAGAGTTGGGGGTGCAGAATGCCTGCTACAGAGAGCAGAGGTTTGAGACTGGGATGCAGAAAGACTGTTATAGAGAGCAGACTTTTGAGGCTGGGTTGCAGAAGGACTCTTATAGAGAGCAGAGTTTTGTGGCTGGGTTGCAGAAGGATCTTACAGAGAGCAGAACGACTGTTACAGAGAGCAGTGGTTGGAGACTGGAATGCAAAAAGATCGTGCAGAGAATAGAGGTTTCAGCCTGAGGTGCAGAAGAACTGTTACAGAGAGCAGAAGATGGAGACTGAGGTGCAGAAGGACGGTTACAGAGAGCAGAGTTTGGTGACTGAGGTGCAGAAGAACTGTTACAGAAACAAAGGTTGGAAATTGGGGTGCACAGGGACCGTTACAGAGAGCAGAGGTTGGAGACTGTGGTATACAAAGACTGTAACAGAGAGCAGAGGTTGGAGAATATGGTGCAGAAGGACTGTTACACAGAGCTGAGTTTGGAGACTGGGGTGCAGAAGGACTGTTACACAGAGCAGAGTTTGAAGACTGGGGTTTTGAAGGACTGTTGCAGAGAGCAGAGGTTGGAGACTTGGGTACAGGAGGACTGAGGCAGAGAGCAGAATTTGGAGACTGAGGTGCAGAAGGACTATTACAGAGAGCATAGTTTGGATACTGGGGTGCAGAAGGACTGTTGCAGATAGCAGAGTTTGAAAACTGGGGTGAATAAGGACTGTTGCAGGGAGCAGGTGTTGAAGACATGGATGCAGAATGACCGTTAAAGAGAGCAGAGTTTGGAGACTGCAGTACAGAAGGACTGTTACAGAGAGCAGAGGTTAAAGACTGGGGTGAAGAAGGATTGTTGCAGAGAGCAGAGGTTGCAGAGTGAGGTGCATACGGACTGTTACAGAGAGCAGAGTTTGGAGAATGTGGTGCAGAAGCACTGATACAGAAAGCAGAGTTTGGAGTCTTGGGTGAAGAAGAACCCTTACAGAGAACAGTGGTTGAAGACTGCGGGACAGAAGAACTGTTGGTGAGAATAAGGTTGGAGACTGTGGTTCAGAGGGACCATTGCAGAGACCAGAGGTTGGAGACTGGGGTGCAGTAGGAATGTTATAGAGAGCAGAATTTGGAAACTGGTGTACAGAAGGATCTTCCAGAGAGCAGAGGTTGGTGTCTGGGTTGTAGAGAGACTGTTGCAGAGCAGACGTTGAAGACTGGGCTGCAGAAGGATCATTGCAGAGTGCAGAGGTTGGAGACTGAGGTGCAGAATTATTGTTACAAAAAGCAAAGGTTGGATAATGGGGTGCAGAAGGACTTATAGAGAAAGCAGATTTTGGAGACTGTGGTGCAGAAGGACCGTTACAGTGAAAAGAGGTTGGAGAAACCGGTACAGAAGGACTTTTACAGAGAGCATAGGTTAAAAACTGGGGTGCAGAAGACTGTTGCAGAAAACAAAGGTTAGAGCCTGGGGTGCAGAAGGACCGTTGCAGTAAGCAGAGGTAGGAGACTGAGGTGCATAATTATTGTTACAGAGAGCAGAGTTTGGAGATTGGGTTGCAGAAGAACTGTTATAGTGAGCAGCGGTTGGAGACTGGTGTGCAGAAGGATCTTGCAGAGAGCAGAGGTTGGAGACTGGGGTGAAAAAGGACTGCTGCAGAGAGCAGAATTTTGAGACTGGGTTGCAGAAGGATTGTTACAGAGAGCAGAGGTTGGATACTGGGGTGCAGAAGAACTTGTGCATAGAGCAGAAGTTGGAGATTTGGGTGCAGAAAGAACTGGTGCAGAGAGCAGAGTTTGGAGACTGAGGTGCAGAAGGAGTGTTATAAAGAGCAGATGATTGAGACAGGGGTGCAGAAGAAATGATTCAAAAAGCAGAGGTTGAAGACTGGCATACAGGAGGACCATTAGAGAGAGCAGAGGTTGGAGTCTTTAGTACAGAAGGACTCTTACAAAGAGCAGAGGTTGGAGACTGGGGTGCAGAAGGACTTTTGCAGAGAGTAAATGATGGAGACTGGGGTCCAGAAAAACTGTAGCAGAGAGAAGACGTTAGAGACTAAGTTGCAGGAGTACAGTTACACAGAGCACAATTTCGAGACTTGGGTGCAAAAGGACTCATATAGAAAGCAGAGTTTGGAGATTCGGGTGCAGAAGTGTCCTTACAGAGAGCAGAGTGTTGAGAATGTAGTACAGAAGGACTCTTACAGAGAGCAGAGTTTGGAGACTGTGGTGGAGAATGATTGTAGCAGATAGCAGATGTTGGAGACTGGGGTGAAGAAGGAATGTTGAAGAGAGCAGAGGATGGAGACTGGGGTGCGCAAGGACTGTTGCAGAGACCAGAGGTTGCAGACTGAGTTGCAGAAGGACTCTTACAGACGGCAGAGTTTGGAGACTGTGGTGCAAAACGACTGATACAGAAAGCAGAGGTTGGATACTGGGGTGCATAAGGACCCTTACAGAGAACAGAGGTTGGAGACTGCGTTACAGAAAGACCGGTACTGAGAGAAGAGGTTGGAGACTGGGGTGCAGAAGAACTGATTTAGAGAACAGAGGTTGGAGACTGGGGTGCAGACAGATCTTTGGGTCGAGCAGTGTATAAAGACTGGGGTATAGAAGGACTGTTGCAGAGAGCAGAGGTTGGAGACTGGAGTGTAGAAGGACTGTTGCAGAGAGGAGACGTTGGAGACTGGGGTGCAGAAGCATCGTTTGGGCGAACAGAGAATGGAGACTTGGGTGCAGAAGGACTTTTACAAAGAGCAGAGGTTGTAGACTGGGTTGTCGAAGGACTGTTTCAGAGAGCAGATTTTGGAGACTTGGGCGCAGAAGGACTGTTGCATAGAGCAGATATTGGAGACTGAGTTACAGAATGACTGTTACAGAGAGTAGAGGTTGGAGACTGGGGTGCAGATGGATTATTGTAGAGAGCAGAGTTTTCAGACTGAGGTACAGAAGAACTGTTGCAGAGAGCAGATTTTGGAGACAGGGGTTCACAAGGACTATTGCAGCGAGCAGAGTTTTGAGACTGGGGTGCCAAAAGATCTTAGCAGAGAGAAGAGGTTGGACACTGAGGTGCAGAAGGATCGTTGCGGAGAGCAGAGGTTCGAGACTGGGATGCAGAAGGATCATTACAGAGAGCAGAGTTTGGAGACTGGGGTGCAAAAGAAATTTTGCATGAGCAGAGGTTGGAGACTGAGGTGCAGAAGCACTGTTACATAGAGTAGAGGTAGGAGGCTGAGGTGCAGAAGGACCGTTGCAGAGAGCAGATTTTGGAGACTGAGGTGCAAAAGCATTGTTACAGAGAGAAGAGGTTGGAGACAGGGGAGCAGAAGGACTGATGCAGAGAGCAGAGGTTTTAGACTGCGATGTACAAGGACTATTGCAGAGAGTAGAGGTTGGAGATTGGGGTCCAGAAGGACTGTAGCATAGAGCAGAGGTTGGAGACTGAGGTGCAGAAGGACAGTTACACAGAGCAGAGATTAGAGACTGGATTGCAGAAGGACTGACACAGAAAGCAGAGGCTGGAGACTCTGGTGCAGAAGTACCCTTACTAAGAGCAGAGGTTGGAGAATGCAGTACAGAAGGACTGTTACAGAGAGCAAAGTTTGGAGACTGAGGTGCAGAATGACTGTTGCAGAGAGCAGATGTTGGGGACTGGGGTGCAAAAGACTGTTGAAGAGAACAGAGAATGAAGACTTGCGTGAAGAAGGACTGGTGCAGAGAGCAGAGTTTGCAGACTGATTTGCAGAAGGACAGTTACAGAGGGCAGAGTTTGGAGACTGTGGTTTAAAACGACTGATACAGAAAGCAGAGGTTGGATGCTAGGGTGAATAAGGACCCTAACAGAGAACAGAGGTTTGAGACTGTGGTACAGAAGCACTGTTATAGAGAGCAGAGGTTGGAGTCTGGGTTGCAGAAGAACCGATGTAGAGAACAGAGTTTGGAGACTGGGGTGCAGAAGGATCGTAGGGGCGATCAGAGTATGGAGAATTTGGTGTAGAAGGACTGTTGCAGAGAACAGTGATTGGAGACTGAGTTACAGAAGGACTGTTAAAGAGAGCCGAGTTTTGAGACTGGGGTATAGATGGATTTTTGCAGAGAGCAGAGTTTTCAGACTGAGGTACAGAAGAACTGTTTCAGGAACCAAATGTTGGAGACTGGGGTTCACAAGGACTGTTGCAGCTAGCAGAGGTTTCAGACTGGGATGCAGAAGGCCTGTTACAGAGAGCAGAGGTTGGAGACTGGGGTGCAGAAGGACTGTTACAATGAGCAGAGTTTTCAGACTGGGTTTCAGAAGGGTCTTACAGAGAGAAAAGGTACGAGACAGACATTCAGAAAGAGTGTTAGAGAGAGCAGAGGCTGGAGACTGGGGTGCAGAGGGATTGTTGAAGAGAGCAGATTTTTCAGACTGATGTACAGAAGAACTGTTGCAGAGAGCAGATGTTGGAGACTGGGATGCAGAAGGATCGTTGCCGAGAGCAGAGGTTGGAGACTGGGTTGCAGATGGAATGATACAGAGAGCAGAAGTTTGAGACTGGGGTGCAGAAGGCCTGTTACAGAGCAGAGTTTGGAGACTGGGGTGCAGAAGGATCTTACAGAGAGCAGAGTTTTGAGACTGACGTGCAGAAGCACTGTTACAGAGAGTAGATGCTGCAGACTGAGGTGCAGAAGGACCCTTGCAAAGAGCAGAGGTTGGAGACTGAGGTGCAGAAGGATTGTTACAGAGAGAAGAGATTGGAGACTGGGGTGCAGAAAAACTTTTGCTGAGAGCAGAGTTTTTCGACTGGGTTTAGAAGGACTGTTGCAGAGAGTAGATGTTGGAGATTTGGGTCCAGAAGGACTGTTACAGAGAGCACAGTTTGCAGACTGGGGTGCACAAGGACTGTTGCAGAGAGCAGATGCTGGAGACTTGAATTCAAAAAGAAAGTTGCAGAGAGCAGAGGATGAAGACTGGGGTGCATAAGTATCCTTGGGGTGAGCAGAATACGAAGAATGGGGTGTGGAAGGACTGTTACAGAGAGTAGAGGTTGGAGATTAGGGATTAGAAGGACTTTTTCAGAGAGCAGACGTTGGAGACTTGGGTGAAGAAGCATTGTTGCATAGAGCAGAGGATGGAGACTCAGATGCAGAAGACTGTTACAGAAAGCAGATTTTGAAGACTGGGGTGCAGAAGGACTGTTACAGAGAGCAGACTTTTGAGACTGGCGTGCAGAAGGATCATTGCAGAGAGCAGAGTTTGGAGACTGGGGTTCAGAAAAATTGGTAGAGAGAGCAGAGGTTGGAGACTGTGGTGTAGAAAGAGTTTTACTGAGAGCACAGGTTGGAGACTGAGGTGCAGAGAAACTGTTGCAGAGAGCAAAGTTAGGAGACTGGGGTGCAGAAGGACCATTACAGAGAGCAAATGTTGGAGACTGAGGTGCAGAAGGACCATTACAGAGAGCAGAGTTTGGAGACTGTGGTGCAGAAGGACTGATATAGAAAGTAGAGGTGGGAGACTGGGTTGCAAAAGGACCCTTACAGAGAACAGATTTTGAGACTGCAGTACAGAAGGACTGATGTAGAGAACAAGGTTGGAGACTGGGGTTAAGACATACCAATGAAGAGAGCAGAGGTTGGAGACTGGGGTGCAGAAAGAATGTTACAGAGAGCACAGGTTGGAGACTGAGGTGTAGAAGGAGTGTTACAGAGAGCAGAGTTTGGAGACTGAGGTGGAGAAGAAATGTTACAGAAATCAGAGGTTGAAAATTGGGGTGTAGAAGTACCCTTACAGATAGCAGAGTTTGGAGACTTCTGTACAGGACTGTTACACAGAGCAGATCTCTGAGACTGCGGAGCAGCAGGCCTGTTGCAGAGGACAGATTTTGGAAACTGGGGTGGAGAAGGAATGTTACAGAGAGCAGAGTTTGGAAACTGGAGTGCAGAAGAATCTTACAGAGAGCAGAGTCTGTAGACTGTGGTGCAGAAGGACTGTTGCACAGAGCAGAAGTTAGAGACTGGAGTCCAGAAGGATCGTTGCAGAGAGCAGATTTTAGAGACTGAGGTGCAGATGGACTGTTACAGAGAGAAGAGTTTGGAGACTGAGGTGCAGAAGGACAGTTACAGAGAGCAGAGTTTGGAGACTGGTATGCAGAAGGACTGTTACAGAGAGCAGAGGTTGGAGACTGGGGTTCAGATGGATCTTACAGAAAGCAGAGTTTGGAGACTGGGGTGCAAAGGAATGTTGCAGAGAGCAGATGTTGGAGACTGGGATGGAGAAGAATCGTCGCAGAGAGAATAGGTTGGAGACTGGAGTGCATAAGGATCTTACAGAGAGCAGAGGTTCGTGTCTAGGGTGCAGAAGGACTGTTGCTGAGTGCAGAGGATGGAGAGTAGGGTGGAGAAAATCATTGCAGAGAGAAGAGGTTGAAGACTGGGGTTTTGAAGGCCTGTTACAGAGAGCAAATTCAAGACTGGGTTGCAAATATCCTGTTATAGAGAGCAGAGGTTGGAAACTATTCTAGAAGGACTATTACAGAGAGCAGAGTTTGGAGACTGGGTGGCACAAGGGACTAACAGAGATCAGAGGTAGGAGACTGAGGTGCAGAAGGATCCTTGCAGAGAGCAGAGTTTTTAGACTGAGTTGCTAAAGGACTGTTGCAGAGAGCAGATGTTGGAGACTGGTGTGCACAAGGACTGTTACAGAGAGCAGAGTTTGGAGACTGGGTTGGAGAAGGATCCTAAAGAGAGCAGAGGTTGAAGAATCAGGTGCAGAAAGACTAATACAGAGGGTAGATTTTGGAGACTGAGGTGCAGAAGTAACGTTGCAGAATACAGAGTTTTGAGACTGAGATGCACAAGGATTGTTACAGAGACAAGAGGTTGGAGACTGGGGTGCAGAAAGACTGTTGCAGATAGCGGATTTTGGAGACTGGGGTACATAAGGACTGTTATACAGAGCAGAGGTTGGAGACTGGTGTTCAGAAGGACTGATACAGAAAGCAGAGATTAAAGTCTTGGGTTCAGAAAGACTGTTACCGAGAGCAGAGGTTGGATTCTGCAGTACAGGAGGACTGTTACAGAGAGCACAGGTTGGAGACTGGGGTGCAGAAGGTCTGTAAAAGAGAGCTGATTTTGGTAACTAGGGTGTCGAAGGACTGTTGCAGAGAGCAGATGTTGTAGACTGGGGTGTAGAAGAACTGTTGCAGAGAGCAGAGGTTGGAGACTGGGTTGCAGAAATACTGTTACAGAGAGCAGAGGTTGAAGACAGCGGTGCAGAAGGATCTTACAGAGAGCAGAATTTGGAGACTAATTTGCAGAGGGACTGTTAAAGAGAGCAGAGGTTGGAGACTGGGGTGCAGAAGGACTGTTGCAGAGAGCAGAGGTTGGAGACTGGGTTGGAAAAGGACTGTTACAGAGAGCAGAGTTTGGAGATTCAGGTGCAGAAGGACTGTTACAGGATACAACAATTACTAATTTGGCATTATGTATAATTGTGGATGTATAACCGACGTGATTCTACAATCTGCATTTGGGGTAAAAATGGGAGTTCATAACCCACTTCAATATAATGTATGAAATATGATATGTCAAGAGCTTTGTAATGTTGTGAACAACCAATAAAAAAATAAAAAATTCAAAAAAAAGAAATAAAATCAGAGAGAAAAAAATAAAGTAGTTATAAAAGCTAGATAATTGTCTTAAAAAAAAAAAGAAGGACTGTTACAGGAAGCAGAGTTTGGAAATTGGGATGCAGAAGGACCGTTAAAGAGAGCAGAGGTTGAAGACTGCAGTATAGGACTGTTACCAATAGCAGAGGTTGGAGACTGTGGTGCAGAAGGACTGTTACAGAGAGCACAGGTTGGAGACTGAGGTGTAGAAGGAGTGTTACAGAGAGCAGAGTTTGGAGTCTGAGGTGCAGAAGGACTGTTACAGAAAGCAGAGGTTGGAAATTGGGATGTAGAAGGACCGTTACAGAGAGCAGAGGTTGAAGACTGCGGTAAAGAAGGACTGTTACACAGAGCAGATCTCGGAGACTGGGGAGCAGAAGGACTGTTGCAGAGGAAAGAAGTTGGAGACTGAGGTGGACAAGGAATGTTACAGAGAGCAGAGTTTATTGACTGGAGTGCAGAAGGATCTTACAGAGAGCAGAGGTTGGAGACTGTGGTGCAGAAGGACTGTTGCACAGAGAAGAAGTTGGAGACTGGGGTCCAGAAGGATCGTTGCAGACAGCAGATTTTAGAGACTGAGGTGCAGATGGACTGTTACAGAGAGCATAGTTTGGAGACTGAGGTGCAGAAGGACAGTTACAGAGATTAGAGTTTGGAGACTGGCATGCAGAAGGAGTGTTACAGAGAGCACAGGTTGGAGACTAGGGTTCAGATGGATCTTACAAAGAGCAGAGTTTAGATACTGGGTTGCAAAAGGACTGTTGCAGAGAGATGATGTTGGAGACTGGGATTGACAAGAATCGTTGCAGAGAGAAGAGGTTGAAGACTGGAGTGAATAAGGATCTTACAGAGAGCAGAGTTTGGTGACTAGAGTGCAGAAATGTTGCCGAGAGCAGAGATTGGAGACTGGGGTGAAGAAAAATCATTGCAGAGAGAAGAGGTTGGAGACTGGGGTTCTGAAGGCCTGTTACAGAGAGCAGAGGTTCGAGACTGGGTTGTAAAATTCCTGTTACAGAGAGCAGAGGTTGAAAACTACTCTGCAGAAAAACTGTTACAGAGAGCAGAGTTTGGAGACTGGGTTACAGAAGGGTCTTACAGAGAGCAGAGGTAGTAGACTGAGGTGCAGAATGATCATTGCAGAGAGAAGAGTTTTTAGACTGAGTTGCTTAAGGACTCTTGAAGAGAGCAGATGTTGGAGACTGGTGTGCAAAAGAATTGTTGCAGAGAGCAGAGGTTGGACACTGGGGTGTAGAAGGACTGTAACAGAGAGCAGAGTTTGGGGACTGGGTTGGAGTAGGATCTTACAGACAGCAGAGGTTAAAGAATCAGATGCAGAAAGACTGTTACAGAGAGTAGATGTTGGAGACTGAGGTGCAGAAGTAACGTTGCAGAGTACAGAGTTTGGAGACTGAGGTGCAGAAGGATTGTTACAGAGAGCAGAGGTTGGAAACTGGGGTGCAGAAGGACTGTTGCTGATAGCGGACTTTGAAGACTGGTGTGCAGAAGGACTGTAATAGAGAGCAGAGGTTGGAGACTGGGGTGCAGAAGGAGTAATACAGAAAGCAGAGATTGGAGTCTGGGGTGCAGAAATACCATTACATAGAGCAGAGGTTGGATTCTGCAGTACAGGAGGACTGTTACAGAGAGCAGAGTTTGGAAACTGGGGTAGAGAAGGACTGTAAAAGAGAGCTGATGTTGGTAACTAGGGTGCCGAAGGACTGTTGCAGAGAGCAGAGTTTTGAGACTGGGGTGCAGAAGAACTGTTGCGGAGATCAGAGGTTGAAGGCTGGGGTGCAGAAGGACTGTTAAAAAAAGCAGAGGTTGGAGAGAGCGGTGCAGAAGGATCTTACATAGAGCAGAATTTGGAAACTGAGGTGCAGAAGGACTGTTGTAGAGATCAGAAGTTGGATACTGGGGTGCAGTAGGATCATTGCAGAGAGCAGAGGTTAAAGACTGGGGTGCAGAAGATCGTTGCAGAGAGCAGAGGTTAGAGACTTGTGTGCAGAAGACCTGTTACAGAGAGGAGAGTTTGGAGACTGGGGTGCAGAAGGACTGGTAAAGATAGCAAATTTTGAAGACTGGGTTGCTGAAGGATCTTACAGAGAGCAGAGGTTGGAGACTAAGGTGCAGGTGGACTGTTACAGAGAGCAGTGGTTTGAGACTGGGGTGCAGAGGGATCGTGGAGAGTAGAGGTTTCAGACTGAGGAGCAGAAGGACTGTTACAGAAAGCAGAGGTTGTAAATTGGGGTGCAGAAGGATTGTTAGAGAGAGCAGAGGTTGGAGACTACAGTATAGAAGGACTGTTACAGAGAGCAGATGTGGGAGACTTGGGTGCAAAAGGACTGTTACAGAAAGCACAGGTTGGAAACTGAGGTGAAGAAGGTTAGACACAGAGAGCAGAGGTTGGAGACTGGGGTACAGAAGGACTGATACAGAAAGCAGAGGTTGGAGACTGGGGTGCAGAAGGACATTAACAAAGAGCAGAGTTTGGTGAATGTGGTACAGAAGGACTGTTATAGAGAGCAGATATTGGAGACTGGGGAGCAGAGGGACTGTTGCAGAGGACAGAGTTTGGAGACTGGGGTGCCACAGGACCCTTGCAGAAATCCGAGGTTGGCGACTAGGGTGGAGAAGGAATGTTAGAAAGAGCAGAGTTTGGAAACTGGAGTGCAGAAAGATCTTACAGAGAGCAGAGGTTGGAGACTGTGGTGCAGAAGGACTGTTGCAGAGAGCAGACATTGGAGACTAGGGTCCAGAAAGATCGTTGCAGAGAGCAGAGTTTGCAGACTGGGATGTTAAGGCTGTTGCAGAGAGCAAAGATTGGAGACTGAGGTGCAGAAGGACTGTTACAGAGAGCAGATGTTGAAGACTGGGGTTCAGATGGATCTTAGAGAGAGCAGAGGTCAGAGACTGAGGTGCAGAAGGATTTTAACAGACAGCAGTTAGGAGACTTGGGTGCAGGAGGTTCGTTTCAGACAGCAGAGTTTTCAGACTGTGATGCAAAAGGACTGTTGCAGAGACCAGATGTTGGAGACTGGGGTGTAGAAGGACTGTTGCAGAGAGCAGAGTTTGGAGACTGGGGTTAAGAATGATCATTGCAGAGAGAAGAGATTGAAGACTGGTGTGCAGAAGGAATGTTACAGAGAGCAGAGTTGGGAGACTGGGTTTGCGAAAGATCCCACAGAGAGCAGAGGTTGGATACTGAAGTGAAGAAGTACTGTTACAGAGAGTATAAGTTGGATACTGAGGTGCAGAAGGACCGTTTCAGAGAACAGAGTTTCCAGACTTAGGTGCAGAAATATTGTTACATTTAGCAGAAAGAATGTTGCAGAGAACAGAGGTTGGAGACTGAAGTGCAGAAGGACTGTTTCAGAGAGTAGAGGTCTGTGACTGGGGTGCAGAAGGCCTGTCACAGAAAACAGAGACTCTAGTATCGGGTGAAGAAAGAACGTTACAAAGAGTAGAGGTTGGAGAATGCAGTACAGAAGGACTGTTGCAGAGAGCAGAATTTAGAGACTGGGGTGCAGAAGGACTGTTGCAGAGAGCAGAGGTTGGAGACTGAGGTGCAGAAGTCCTGTTACATAGAACAGAAGTTGGAGACTGGGGTGCAGAAGGATCGATGCAAATAACAGATCTTGGAGACAGGGGTGCAGAAGGATCTTACAGAGTGTAGAATTTGGAGACTGGTTTGCAGAACTATTTTACAGAGAGCAGAGTTGGGAGAATGAGGTGCAGAAGGACTGTTACAGGCAGCAGAGGTAGAAGACTGGGATGCAGAAAGTTTGCTGAAGACAGCAGAGTTTTCAGACTGAGGTGCAGAAGGACTGTGGCAGAGAGCAGTTGTTGGAGACTGGAGTGCAGAAGGACTGTTGCAGAGAGCAGTGGTTGGAGACTGGGTTTAAGAGAGATTGTTGCAGAGAGCAGAGGTTGAAGACTGGTGTTCAAAAGACTGTTACAGAGAGCAGATTTTGGAGATTGGGTTTTAAAAGGATACTCCAGAGAGCAGAGGTTGGCGAGTGAATTGCAGAACGACTGTTACAGAGTGTAGAGGTTGGATACTGGGCTGCAGAAGGACTGTTTTAGAAAGCAGTGGTTAGAGACTGGGGTGCAGAAGGACTGCTTCAGAGAGCAGAGGTCGGAGATTGAGGTATGGAAGTCCTGTTACAGACAGAAGAGGTTGGAGCCTTGGATGCAGAAGGACTGTAGCAGAGAGCAGAGGTTGGATACTGGGGTGAAGATGGATCTTACAGAAAGAAGAATTTGGAGACTGAGGTGCAGAAGGACTGTTGTGAAGATCAGAGGTAG
>NW_027523446.1:0-62369 GCF_052094955.1 Ictidomys tridecemlineatus | reverse complement strand
TTACAGAGAGCAGAGGTTGAAGACTGTGGTACAGAAGAACTGTTACACAGAGCAGATCTTGGAGACTGGGGAGCAGAAGGACTGTTGCAGAGGAAAGAAGTTGGAGACTGAGGTGGACAAGGAATGTTAAAGAGAGCAGAGTTTAGTAACTGGAGTGCAGAAGGATCTTACAGAGAGAAGAGATTGGAGACTGTGGTGCAGAAGGACTGTTGCAAAGAGCAGAAGTTGGAGACTGGGGTCCAGAAGGATCGTTGCAGACAGCAGATTTTAGAGACTGAGGTGCAGATGGACTGTTACAGAGAGCATAGTTTGGAGACTGAGGTGCAGAAGGACAGTTACAGAGATCAGAGGTTGGAGACTGGTTGCAGAAGGAGTGTTACAGAGAGCACAGGTTGGAGACTGGGGTTCAGATGGATCTTTCAAAGAGCAGAGTTTACATACTGGGTTGCAAAAGGACTGTTGCAGAGATATGATGTTGGAGACTGGGATTTACAAGAATCGTTGCAGAGAGAAGAGATTGAAGACTGGAGTGAATAAGGATCTTACAGAGAGCAGAGTTTGGTGGCTAGAGTGCAGAAATGTTGCCGAGAGCAGAGATTGGAGACTGGGGTGGAGAAAAATCATTGCAGAGAGAAGAGGTTGGAGACTGGGGTTCTGAAGGCCTGTTACAGAGAGCAGAGGTTCGAGACTGTGTTGTAAAATTCCTGTTACAGAGAGCAGAGGTTGAAAACTACTCTGCAGAAGGACTGTTACATAGAGCAGAGTTTGGAGACTGGGTTGCAGAGGGTCTTACAGAGAGCAGAGGTAGTAGACTGAGGTGCAGAAGGATCGTTGCAGAGAGAAGAGTTTTTAGACTGAGTTGCTGAAGGACTCTTGCAGAGAGCAGATGTTGGAGACTGGTGTGCAAAAGAATTGTTGCAGAGAGCAGAGGTTGGAGACGGGGTGAAGAAGGACTGTTACAGAGAACAGAGTTTGGGGACTGGGTTGGAGAAGGATCTTACAGACAGCAGAGGTTAAAGAATCAGGTGCAGAAAGACTGTTACTGAGAGTAGATGTTGGAGACTAGGTGCAGAAGTAACGTTGCAGAGTACAGAGTTTGGAGACTGAGGTTCAGAAGGATTGTTACAGAGAGCAGAGGTTGGAAACTGGGGTGCAGAAGGACTTTTGCTGATAGCGGAATTTGGAGACTGGGGTGCAGAAGGACTGTAATAGAGAGTAGAGGTTGGAGACTGGGGTGCGAAAGGAGTAATACAGAAAGCAGAGATTGGAGTCTGGGGTGCAGAAATACCATTACACAGAGCAGAGGTTGGATTCTGCAGTACAGGAGGACTGTTACAGAGAGCAGATTTTGGAAACTGTGGTGGAGAAGGACTGTAAAATGGAGCTGATGTTGGTAACTAGGGTGCTGAAGGACTGTTGCAGAGAGCAGAGTTTTGAGACTGGGGTGCAGAAGAACTGCTGCGGAGATCAGAGGTTGGAGGCTGGGGTGCAGAAGGACTGTTAAAAAGAGCAGAGGTTGAAGAGAGCGGTGCAGAAGGATCTTACATAGAGCAGAATTTGGAGACTGAGGTGCAGAAGGACTGTTGTAGAGATCAGAAGTTAGATACTGGGGTGCAGTTGGATCATTGCAGAGAGCAGAGATTAAAGACTGGGGTGCAGAAGATCGTTGCAGAGAGCAGAGGTTAGAGACTTGCGTGCAGAAGACCTGTTACAGAGAGGAGTGTTTCGAGACTGGGGTGCAGAAGGACTGGTAATGAGAGCAGATTTTGAAGACTGGGTTACTGAAGGATCTTACAGAGAGCAGAGATTGGAGACTAAGGTGCAGGTGGACTGTTACAGAGAGCAGTGTTTTGAGACTGGGGTGCAGAAGGATCGTGGAGAGTAGAGGTTTCAGACTGAGGTGCATAAGGACTGTTACAGAAAGCAGAGGTTGTAAATTGGGGAGCAGAAGGATTGTTAGAGAGAGCAGAGGTTGGAGACTACGGTATAGAAGGACTGTTACAGAGAGCAGAGGTGGGAGACTTGGGTGCAGAAGGACTGTTACAGAAAGCACAGGTTGGAGACTGAGGTGAAGAAGGATAGACACAGAGAGCAGAGGTTGGAGACTGGGGTTCAGAAGGACTGATACAGAAAGCAGAGGTTGGAGACTGCGGTGCAGAAGGACCTTAACAAAGAGCAAAGTTTGGTGAATGTGGTACAGAAGGACTGTTACAGAGGACAGAGTTTTGAGACTGGGGTGCTGCAGGACCCTTGCAGAAAGCCGAGGTTGGCGACTAGGGTGGAGAAGGAATGTTAGAAAGAGCAGAGTTTGGAAACTGGAGTGCAGAAAGATCTTACAGAGAGCAGAGGTTGGAGACTGTGGTGCAGAAGGACTGTTGCAGAGATCAGACATTGGAGACTGGATTGCAGAAGGACTGTAATAGAGAGCAGATGTTGGAGACTGGGGTTCAGATGGATCTTAGAGAGAGCAGAGGTCGGAGACTGAGGTGCAGAAAAATTTTAACAGACAGCAGAGTTAGGAGACTTGGGTGCAGGAGGTTCTTTCAGACAGCAGAGTTTTCAGACTGTAATGCAAAAGGACTGTTGCAGAGACCAGATGTTGGAGACTGGGGTGTAGAAGGACTGTTGCAGAGAGCAGAGTTTGGAGACTGGGGTTAAGAATAATCGTTGCAGAGAGAAGAGATTGAAGACTGGTGTGCAGAAGGAATGTTACAGAGAGCAGAGTTGGGAGACTGGGTTGGCGAAGGTTCCCACAGAGAGCAGAGGTTGGATACTGAAGTGAAGGAATACTGTTACAGAGAGTATAGGTTGGATACTGAGGTGCAGAAGGACCGTTTCAGAGAACAGAGTTTGCAGACTGAGGTGCAGAAAGATTGTTACATTGAGCAGAGTTTGGAGACTGGGGTGCAGAAGGACTGTTGCAGAGAGCAGATTTTGGAGACTGGAGTGCAGAAGAACTGTTTCAGAGAGTAGAGGTTGGAGACTGGGGTGCAGAAGGCCTGTCACAGAAAACAGAGACTCTAGTATTGGGTGAAGAAAGAACGTTTCAAAGAGTAGAGGTTGGAGAATGCAGTACAGAAGGACTGTTGCAGAGATCAGAATTTAGAGACTTGTTTGAAGAAGGACTGTTGCAGAGAGCAGAGGTTAGAGACTGAGGTGCAGTAGTCCTGTTACATAGAACAGAGGTTGGAGACTGGGGTGCAGAAGGATCGATGCAAATAACAGATCTTGGAGACAGGGGTGCAGAAGGATCTTACAGAGTGCAGAAGTTGGAGACTGGGTTGCAGAAGTATTTTACAGAGAGCAGAGTTGGGAGAATGAGGTGCAGAAGGACTGTTACAGGCAGCAGAGGTAGGAGACTGGAGTGCAGAAAGTTCGTTGAAGACAGCAGAGTTTTCAGACTGAGGTGCAGGAGGACTGTTGCAGAGAGCAGTTGTTGAAGACTGGGGTCCAGAAGGACTGTTACAGAGAGCAGATTTTGGAGATTGCGTTTTAGAAGGATACTACAGAGAGCAGAGGTTGGCAAGTGAAGTGCAGAACGACTGTTACAGAGTGTAGAGGTTGGAGACTGGGCTGCAGAAGGACTGTTTTAGAGAGCAGTGGTTAGAGACTGGGGTGCAGAAGGACAGCTTCAGAGAGCAGAGGTCGGAGACTGAGGTATGGAAGTCCTGTTACAGAGAGAAGAGGTTTGAGCCTTGGATGCAGAAGGACTGTAGCAGAGAGCAGAGGTTGGATACTGGGGTGAAGATGGATATTACAGAGAGAAGAATTTGGAGACTGAGGTGCAGAAGGACTGTTGCGAAGATCAGAGGTAGTATACTGGGGTGCAGTAGGATCATTGCAGAGAGCAGAGGTTGGAGACTGGTGTGCAGAAGGATCGTTGCACAGTGCAGATTTTGGAGACTGGGGTGGAGAAGGCCGTCTACAGAGAGAAAACTTTTGGGACTGGCGTGCAGAAGGCCTGTTATAGAGAGGAGAGTTTGGAGACTGGGGTGCAGAATGACTGTTATAGATAGCAGAGTTTGGAGACTGGGTTGAAGAAGAATCTTACATAGAGCAGAGTTTGGAGACTAGGAGCAGGTGGACTGTTACAGAGAGCAGAGTTTGGAGACTAGGGTGCAGAAGAATCTTGCAGAGAGCAGAGTTGTCAGACTGACTTGCTGAAGGACTGTTACAGAGAGCAGTGGTTAGAGACTGAGGTGTAGAAGGACTGTTACAGAGAGCAGAGTTTGGAGACTGAGGTACAAAGGACTGTTACAGAAAGAAGTGGTTGGAAATTGGGGTGCAGGAGGACCGTAAAAGAGACCAGAGTTTGGAGACTGCCGTATAGAAAAACTGTAACAGAGAGCAGAGGTTGCAGACTGAGGTGCAGAATAATAGGTACAGAGAGCAGAGGTTTGAGACTGGGTTTTAAAAGGATGTACAGAGAGCAGAGGTTGGAGAGTGAAGTGCAGAAGGACTGTTTCAGAGAGTGGAGGTTGGAGACTGAGGTGCAGAAGGTCCGTTGCAGAAATCAGAGGTTGGAGACTGGGGTGCAGTAGAATCATTGTAGAGAGCAGAGGTTGGAGATTGGGATGCAGAAGGATCGTTGCAGAGACCAGAGTTTGGAGACTGGGGTGCAGAAGGCCTGCTACAGAGAGCAAGGTTGGAGACTGAGGTGCAGAAGGACTGTTATAGAGAGCAGAGTTTGGAGACTGGGTTGCTGAAGGATCTTAAAGAGAGAAGACGTTAGAGACTGATGTGCAGGTGTACTGTTACAGAGAGCAGTGGTTGGAGACTGGGGTGCAGAAGGATCATGCAGAGCGTAGAGGTTTCAGTCTGAGGTGCAGAAGGACTGTTACAGAGAGCAGAGGTTGGAGACTGAGATGTAGAAGGACTGTTATAGAGAGCAGAGTTTGGATACTGAGGTTTAGAAGGACTGTTACAGGAAGCAGAGTTTGAAAATTGGCGTGCAGAAGGACCATTAAAGAGAGCAGAGTTTGGAGACTGCGGTTTAGGACTGTTACCGAGAGCAGAGGTTGGATACTAGGATGCAGAAGGACTCTTACAGAGAGCACAAGTTGGAGAATGAGGTGCAGAAGGATGGATACAGAGAACAGAGTTTGGAGACTGGTATTCAGACAGGCTGATACAGAAAGCAGAGTTTGAAGACAGGGGTGTAGAAGAATCAAAACAGAGAGCAGAGTTTGGACACTGCGGTACATAAGGACTGTTACAGAGAGCAGATCTCGGAGATAGGGAGCAGAAAGACTGTTGCAGAGAGAATAGGTTGGAGAATGAGGTGCAAAAGGACTGTTACACAGAGCAGAGTTTGGAGACTGGGGTGCAGAAGGACTGTTACAGAGAGAAGAGTTTGGAGACTATGGTGCAGAAGGACTGCTACTGAGAGCAGAGTTTGGAGACTGGGTTCAGATTGATCTTACTGAGAGCAGAGTTTAGAGACTGGGGTGCAAAAGGACTGTTACACACAGCAGAGTTTGGAGACTGGGTTGCAGAAGTCCTGTTACAGAGAGCAGAGGTTGAAGATTGTTGTGCAGAAAGACTGTTACAGAGTGCAGAGTTTAAAGACTGGGTTGCAGAAGGATCAAACAGATGCCAGAGTTGGGAGACTGATGTGCAGAAGGACTATTACAGAGAGCAGAGGTAGGAGACTGAAGTGCAGAAGGGTCGTTTCAGAGAGCAGAGTTTTCAGACTGAGGTGCAGAATGACTGTTGCAGAGAGCAGATGTTAGAGACTGGAATGCAGAAGGACTGTTGCAGAGAGCAAATGTTGGTAATTAGGGTCCAGAAAGATTGTTGTAGAAAGCAGAGTTTGGAGACTGAGGTGCGGAAGTCCTATTACAGAGAGCAGAGTTTGGAGACTCGGCTGCAGAATGACAGTTTCAGAGAGCAGAGGTTAAATACATGGGTGCCTAAGGATCTTACAGAGAGCAGAGTTTGGAGACTGAGTTGCAAAAGGACTGTCGCAGAGATCAGATGTTGGACACTGAGGTGCAGAAGGAGTCTTACAGAGAGCAGAGGTTGGAAATTGAGGTACAGAAGTACTGATACAGAAAGCAGAGATTGGAGTCTGGGGTGCATAAGTACTGGAGCAGAGAGTAGATGTTGGTAACTAGGGTGCAGAAGGACTGTTGCAGAGAGCAGAGTTTGGAGACTGGGGTGCATAATGACTCTTGAAGAGAGCAGAGGTTGAAGACTGGGGTGCAGAAGGACTGTTACAGAGAGCAGAGTTTGGAGACAGGGTTTCAGAAAGATCTTACAGAGAGAAGAATTTGGAGACTGAGGTTCATAAGGACTGTTGCAGAGATCAGAGGTTGGAGACTGGGGTGCAGTAGGATCATTGCAGAGAGCAAAGTTTGGAGACTGGGGTGCAGAAGGATCGTTGCAGAGAGCAGAGGATGGAGAGTGGGGTTCAGAAGGCCTGCTATAGAGAGCAGAATTTTGAGACTAGAGTGCAGAAGGCCTGTTTCAGAGAGGAAAGGTTGGAGACTGGGGTGCAGAAAAACTGTTACAGAGAGCAGAGTTTAGAGACCAGTTTGCTGAAGGAACTTACAGAGAGCAGATGTTGGAGACTGAGGTGCAGGTGGACTGTTACAGAGAGCAGTGTTTGGAGACTGGGGTGCAGAAGAATTGTGGAGAGCAGAGTTTTCAGACTGAGTTGCAGTAGTACTGTTACAGAGAGATGAGGTTGGAGACTGAGGTGTAGAAGGACTGTTACAGAGAGCAGAGTTTAAAGACTGACGTGCAGAACGACTGTTGCAGAGATCAGAGGTTAAAGACTGCGGTGCAGTAGGATCATTGCAGAGAGCAGAGGTCGGAGACTAGGGTGCAGAAGAATCATAGGAGAGAGCAGATTTAGAAGACTGGGGTGCAGAAGGCCTTCTACAGAGAGAAGAGTTTGGAGACTGGTGTGCAGAAGGTCTGTTACAGAGAGAAGAGTTGGGAGACTGGAGTGCAGAAGGACAGTTATAGAGAGCAGAGTTTCGAGTCTGGGTTGCTAAAGGTTCTTACAGAGAGCAGAGGTTGGAGACTGAGGTGCAGGTGGACTGTTACAGAGAGCAGTGTTTGTAGACTGGGGTGCAGAAGGATCGTGAAGAGAGCAGAGGTGTCAGACTGAGGTTCAGTAGGACTGTTACAGAGAACAGAGGTTGGAGACTGAGGTGTAGAAGCAATGTTACAGAGAGCAGAGTTTGGAGAGTGAGGTGCAGAAAGACTGTTACAGAAAGCAGAGGTTGGAAATTGGGGTGGAGTTGGACCGTTATAGACACCAGATGTTGGAGACTGCCGTATAGAAAAACTGTTACAGAGAGCAGAGTTTGGAGACTGGGGTGCAGAAGGAATGTTACAGAGAGCACAGGTGGAAGACTGAAGTGCAGAAGGATAGATACAGAGAGCAGAGGTTTGAGACTGAGGTTCAAAAGGACTGATACAGAAAGCAGAGTTTGGGGTGCTGAAAGACCGTAACAAAGAGCAGAGGTTGGAGACTGGGGAGCACAATGTCTGTTGCAGAGGACAGAGGTTGAAGACTGGGGTGCCACCAGTCACGTGCAGAAGGCAGAGGTTAAAGAATGGGGTGGAGAAGGAATGTTACATAGAGCAGAGTTCGGAAACTGGAGTGCAGAAGGATCTTACAGAGAGCAGAGTTTGGAGACTGTGGTGCAGAAAGATTGTTACAGGGAGCAGACGTTGGAGACTGGTGTCCAGAAGGATCGGTGCAGAGAGGAGAGTTTGGAGACTTGGGTGCAGAAGGACTGTTGCAGAGAGCAGAGGTTTGAAAATTGGATGCAGAAGGACTGTTGCAGAGAGCAGAGGTTGGAGACTGGAGTGCAGAAGGACTGTTTCAGAGAGCAGAGGTTAAAGTCTGATGTGCAGAAAGACTCGTACAGAGAGCAGAGTTTGGAGACTTGGGTGCAGAAGGACTCTTACAGAGACCAGAGGTTGGAGACTTTGGTGCAGAAGGACTGTTGCAGAGATCAGAGGTTAAAGACTGCGATGCAGTAGGATCATTGCCGAGAACAGAGGTTGGAGAATGGGGTGCAGAAGGATCCTTGGAGAGAGCAGAATTTGAAGACTGGGGTGCAGAAGACCTGCTACAGAGAGCAGAGTTTGGAGACTGACGTGCAGAAAGACTGTTACAGAAACTAGAGGTTGGAAATTGGGGTGCAGAAGGAACGTTACAGAGACCAGAGTTTGGAAACTGCGGTATAGAAAAACTGGTACAGAGCGCAAAGTTTGGAGACTGGGGTGCAAAAGGACTGTTGCAGAGACCAGAGTTTGGAGACTGGAGTCTAGAAGGATCGTTGCAGATAGCAGAGTTTGGAGACTGGGGTGGAGAAGGACTGTTGCAGAGAGAAGAGTTTGGAAGCTATGGTGTGGAAGGACTGTTGAAGAGAGCAGATGTTGGAGACTGGAGTGCAGATGGACTGTTGCAGAGAGCAGAGGTTAAAGACTTAGGTGCAGAAGGACAGTTACAAAGAGCAGAGTTTTGAGACTGGGGTGTAGAAGGACTGTTACAGAGCAGAGGTTGGATACTAGGGTTTAGATTGATCTTACAGAGAGCAGAGGTTGAAGGCTGGGGTGCAAATGCACTGTTGCAGAGAGCAGAGGTTGGAGACTGGTGCAGAAGGTTCTTAGAAAGAGCAGAGGTTTGAGACTGAGTTGCAGATGAACTGTTGCAAGGGGCAGAGGTTTGACACTGCTGTGCAGAAGGATCATTGCAGAGAGAAGAGTTTGGAGACTGGGATGCCGAAGGCCTGTTACAGAGAGCAGAGTTTGAAAACTGCAGTACAGAAGGACTGTTACAGAGAGTAGTGGTTGGATACTGGGGTTTAGAGGGACTGTTACAGAGGACAGAGGTTGGAGACAGGGGTGCCAAAGGACCCTCAAAGAAAGCAGAGTTTAGAGACTGCGATGGGGAAGGAATGTTAGAGAGAGCAGATTTTGTAAACTGGAGTGCAGAAAGATCTTACAGAGAGCAGTGTTTGGAGACTGTGATGCAGAAGGACTGTTGCAGAGAGTAGAGTTTAGAGACTAGGGTCCAGAGGATCGTTGCAGAGAGCAGAGGTTGGAGACTGGGGTGCAGAAACACTGTTGCAGAGAGCAGAGGTTGGAGAATTGGGTGCAGAAGGATTGTTGCAGAGAGCAGAGGTTGGAGACTGGAGTGCAGAATGACTGTTGCAGAGAGCAGAGGTTGGAGACTGGAGTGCAGAAGGACTGTTGCAGAGAGCAGAGATTGGAGACTGAGGTGCAGAAGGACTCTTAGAAAGAGCAGAATTTGGATACTGGAGTGCAGAAGGACTGATACAGAAAGCAGAGGTTGGAGTCTGGGGTGCAGAAAGACCGTTACAGAGAGCAGAGGTTGGAGACTGCAGTACAGAAGGACCTTTGCAGAGAGCAGTGTTTGGAGACTGGGGTGCAGAAAGACTGTTACATGGAGCAGAGGTTGGATACTGAGGTGCAGAAGTCATGTTACATAGAGCAGAGGTTGGTGACTGTGGTCCAGATGGATCATTGCAAGGAGGAGACTTGGAGACAGGGGTGCAGAAGGATCTTACAGAGAGTAGAAGTTTGAGACTAAGGTGCAGAAGGACTGTTGCAAAGATGAGAGGTTGGAGACTGGGGTGCAGTAGGATCATTGCTGAGAGCAGAGGTTGGAGACTAGGGTGCAAACGAACTGTTGCAGAGAGCAGAGTTTGGAGAATAGGTTACAGAAGGACTGTTGCAGAGACTAGATGTTTGAGACTCTTGTTCAGAAAGACTGTTTTAAAGAGCAGAAGTTGCAGAATGGGGTGCAGAAGGACTTTTGTAAAGAGCAGAGGTTGGCGACTGAGGTGCAGAAGGACTGTTACACAGAGGAGAGTTTGGAGAATGAGGTGTAGAAGGACTGTTACCGAGAGCAGAGTTTGGAGACTCAGGTGCAGAAGGACTGTTACGGGAAGCAGAGTTTGGAAATTGGGGTGCAGAAGCACCTTTACAGAGAGCAGAGGTTGGAGACTGCGGTATAGGACTGTTACCGAGAGCAGAGGTTGGAGACTGGGGTGCAGAAGGACTCTTACATAGAGCACAGGTTGGAGACTGAGGTGCAGAAGGATAGATACAGAGAACAGAGGTTGGAGACTATGGTTCAGACAGACTGTTACAAAAAGCAGAGGTTGGAGACTGGGGTGTAGAAGTACCGTTACAAAGAGCAGAGTTTGGAGACTGCGGTACAGAAGGACTGTTACAGAGAGCAGATCTTGGAGACTGGAGAGCGGAAAGACTGTTGCAGAGGACAGAGGTTGGAGACTCGGGTGGAGATAGAATGCTACAGAGAACAGAGTTTGGAAACAGGAATGCAGAAGGATCTTACAAAGGGAAGAGGTTGGAGACTGTGTTGCAGAAGGACTGTTGCATAGAGCAGACATTGGAGACTGGGGTCCAGAAGGATCGTTGCAGAGAGCAGAGTTTTGAGACTGGGGTGCAGAAGGACTGTTTCAGAGAGCAGATGTTGAAGACTGGGTTGCAGAAGGACTGTGGCAGAGAGCAGATTTTAGAGACTGGGTTGCAGAAGGACTGTTACACAGAGCAGAGGTTGGAGACTGAGGTGCAGACGGACTGTTACAGAGAGCAGAGTTTGCAGACTGGGGTGCAGAAAGACTCTTACAGAGAGCAGAGGTTGGAGACTGGGTTTCAGATGGATCTTTCAGAGAGCAGATTTTGGAGACCGGGGTGCAAAGGACTGTTGCAGAGAGCAGAATCTGGAGACTGGGGTGGAGAAGAATCTTTGCAGAGAGAAGAGTTTTGAGACTGCGGTGCAGAAGGCCTGTTACAGAGAGCAGAGTTTGGAGACTGGGTGGCAGAAGTCCTGGTACAGAGAGCAGAGGTTGGAGACTGTTGTGCAGAAGGACTGTTACAGACTGCAGAGTTTAAAGACTGGGTTGCAGACGGATCTTACAGAGAGCAGAGTTGGGAGACTGAGGTGCAGAAGGACTGTTACAGAGAGCAGAGGTAGGAGACTGGGATGCAGAACGGTCGTTGCAGAGAGTAGAGTTTTCAGACTGAGGTACAGAAGAACTGTTGAAGAGAGCAGATGTTGGAGACCGGAGTGCAGAAGGAGTGTTACAGATAGCAGATGTTGGAGACTGGTGTGCAGAAGGACTGATGAAGAAAGCAGAGGTTGGAGACTGGGGTGCAGAACGACCGTTACAGAGAGGAGACTTTGGAGACTGCAATACAGGAGGACTGTTACAGAGAGAAAAGTTTGGAAACTGGGGTGGAGAAGAAGTGTTTCAGAGTGCAGATGATGGATACTGGTGTGCAGAAGAACTGTTGCAGAGAGCAGAGTTTGGAGACTGGGGTGCAGAAGAACTGTTGCAGAGAGCAAAGGTAGGAGACTGAGGTGCAGAAAAATGTTACAGATAGCAAAGTTTGGAGACTGGGGTGCAGAATTACTGATAGAGAAAGCAGAGGTTGAGTCTTGGGTGCAGAAGGACCGTTACAGAGAGAAGAAGTTGGAGACTGTGGTTAAGAAGGACTGTTGCAGAGAGCAGAGGTTAGAGAATGGGGAGCAGAATTAAGGTTGCAGAGTTCAGAGGTTGGAGACAGAGGTGCAGAAGGACTGTTACAGAGAGCAGAGTTTGGAAACCGTGTTTCCGAAGGACTGATACAGAAAGCAGAGTTTTGAGACTCTGGTGCTGAAGGATCGTTACAGAGAGCAGAGGTTGGAGACTGCTGTATAGAAGGAGTGTTACAGAGAGCAAAGGTTGGAGACTGGTGTGCAGAAGGACTGTTGCAGAAAGCACAGTTTGGAGACTGAGTGCATAAGGTTAGATACAGAGAGCAGAGGTTGGAGATTGGTATTCAGAAGGACTGATTCAAAAATCAGAGTTTGGAGACTGGGTTGCAGAAGGACCATGACAGAGAGCAGAGGTTGGAGACTGCGGTGCAGAAGGACTGTTACAGAGAGCAGAGGTTGGAGACTGCGTTGCAGAAGTACTGTTACAGAGAGCAGAGGTTGGACACTGGGGAGCAGAAGGACTTTTGCAGAGAACAGTGGCTGGAGACTGGGTTGCAGCAGGACCGTTGAAGAAAGCAGATGTTGGGAGAGGAAAGGGAAATTGCATGGTAATGAAGGGCGACGCTCATTGTTATACTAAATCACACATAAGAGGTTGCAAGGGAAATGGGTAAATAAACAAGGAGAGAAGTGAAATACAGTAGATGGTGTAGAGAGACAAGATGGAAGGGAAGAGTAGGGGGGATAGTAGAGGATAGGAAAGGGAGCAGAATACAACAGTTACTTATAGGGCATTATGAAAAACGTAGATATGTAACAGATGTGATTCTGCAATCTGTATTTGGGGTAAAAATGGGAGTTCATAACCAACTTGAATCTAATGTATGAAACATGATATGTCAAAAGCTTTGTAATGTTTTGAACAACCAATAAAAAAAAAAAGAAAGAAAGAAACCAGATGTTGGAGACTGGGTTGGAGAAGGAATGTTACAGAGAGCAGAGTTTAGAAACTTGGGTGCAGAAGGACCTTACAGAGAGCAGAGTTTAGAAACTGGGGTGCAGAAGGAACTTACAGAGAGCACAGGTTGGAGACAGGGGTGTAGAAGGACTGTTGAGGAGAGGAGACGTTGGAGACTGGGGTGCAGAAGGATTGTTGCAGAGAGCAGAAGTTGGAGACTGAGGTGCAAAAGACTGTTACAGAGAGTAGAGGTTGGAGATTGGGATGCAAAAGGCCTGTTACAGAGAGCAGAGTTTGGAGACTGGGGTGCAGAAGAACTGTTACAGAGAGCAGAGTTGTTAGACAAGTTTTTAGAAGGATCTTACAGAGAGCAGAGATTGTAGACCGAGGTGCAGCAGAAGTGTTACAGAGAGCAGATGTTGGAGACTGACGTGAAGAAGGACTGTTGCAGAGAGCAGAGTTTGGAGACTTTGGTGCAGAAATATTGTTGTAGAGAGCAGAGGTTTGATACTGGGGTGCTGAATAACTGTTACAGAGAGCAGAGTTTTTAGACAAGGTTGCAGAAGGATCTTACAGAGAGCAGAGATTGTAGAGCGTGGTGCAGGAAGAATGTTACAGACAGCATATTTTGGAGACTGGGGTGCACAATGATCGTTGCGAACAGCAGAGTTTCCAGACTGAGGCACAGAAGGACTGTTGCTGAGAGGAGAAGTTGAAGACTTGGGAGCAGAAGGACTGTTGCGGAGAGCAGATGTTGGAGACTGGGATGAAGAAGGATCATTGCAGAGAGCAGAGGTTGGACACTGGGGTGGAGAAGGACTGTTAAACAGAGAAAAGTTTTCAGACTGGGGTGTAGAAAGACTGTTGCAGAGAGAAGAGTTTGGAGACTTGGGTGCAGAAGGACTGTTGCAGAGAGCAGAATTTGGAGACTGAGATGCAGAAGGACTGTTACAAAGAGCAGAGTCTGGAGACTCTGGTGCAGAAGGACCGTTACAGAGAGCAGATTTTGGAGACTAGGGTACAGAAGGACTGTTGCAGAGAGAAGATGTTTTAGACTGTGGTTCAGAAGAACTGTAGTAGAGAGCAGAGGTTAGAGAATGGGGTGCAGAAGTAAGGTTGCAGAGAACAGAGGTTGGAGACTGAGGTGCAGAATGACTGTTACAGAGAGCAGAATTTGGAAACACTAGTGCAGAAGGACTGATAAAGAAAGCAGAGGTTTGAGACTGTGGTGCAGAAAGAACATTACAGAGAGCAGAGGTTGAAGACTGCAGTACAGAAGGACTGTTACAGAGAGTAGAATTTAGAGACTGGGGAGCAGAAGAACTGTTGTCCAGAAAAGAGTTTGGAGACTGGGGTGAAGCAGGACCGGTGTGGATTCCAGAGGTTGGAGACTGTGGTGGAAAAGGAATGTTACAGAGAGCAGAGTTTGAAAACTGGGATGCAGAAGAATCGTACAGAGGGCAGAGGTTGGAGACAGGGGTGCAGAAGGACTGTTGAGGAGAGGAGACGTTTGAGACTGGGTTGCAAAGGATCGTTGCAGAGAGCAGAGGATGGAGACAGAGGTGCAATAAGACTGTTACAGAGAGTAGAGGTTGGAGATTAAGGTGCAAAAGGCCTGTTACAGAGAGCAGAGTTTGGAATCTGGGGTGCTAAATAACTGTCACAGAGAGCAGAGTTTTTAGACAACGTTGCAGAAGGATCTTACAGAGAGCAGAGATTGTAGACCGAGGTGCAGCAAGACTGTTACAGAGAGCAGAGGTTGGAGACTGGGGTGCAGAAGGATCGTTGCAGACAGCAGAGTTTCCACACTGAGGCGCAGAAGGACTGTTGCAGAGAGCAGATGTTGGAGACTTGGGTGCAGAAGGACTGTTGCAGAGAGCAGATGTTGGAGACTGGGATGCAGAAGGATCATTGCAGAGAGCAGAGGTTGGACACTGGGGTGCAGAAGGATTGTTACACAGAGCAGATGTTGGAGACTGGGGTGAAAAGGACTGTTGCATGGAGCAGGTGTTGGATACTTATGTGCAGAAGGACTGTTGCAGATAGCGGATGTTGGAGACTGGGGTGCAGAAGACTGATACAGAAAGCAGAGTTTGGAGACTGGGGTGCAGAAGGACCGTTACAGAGAGCAGAGTTTGGAGACTGCAATACAGGAGGACTGTAGCAGAGAGAAGAGGTCTGAGACTGGAGAGGAGAAGAACTGTTTCAGGGTCCAGATGTTGGAGACTTGGGTGCAAAAGAACTGTTGCATAGAGCATAGTTTGGAGACTGTGGTGCAGAAGAACTGTTGCAGATCACAGAAGTTGGAGACTGAGTTGCAGAAAGAATGTTACAGAGAGCAAATGTTGGAGACTGGGGTGCAGAATTACTAATAAAAAAAGCAGAGGTTGAAGACTGAGGTGCAGAAGGACCGTTACAGAGAGCAGAGGTGGGAGGCTGCAGTACAGAAGAAATGTTACACAGACCAGAGTTTTGAGACTAGGGTACAGAAAGATTGTTGCAGTAAGCAGATGTTGTAGACTGTGGTTCAGAAGAACTGTAGTAGAGAGCAGAGGTTAGAGAATGGGGTTCAGAAGTAAGGTTGCAGAGAGCAGAGGTTGGAAACAGTGGTGCAGAGGGACTGATACAGAAAGCAGAGGTTTGAGACTGGGGTGAAGAAGGACTGTTACAGAGAGCAGAGGTTGAAGACTGCGGTACAGAAGGAATGTTACAGAGAGCAGATGTTGGAGACCGGGGAGCAGAAGAACTGTTGCAGAGAATAGAGTTTGGAGACTGGGGTGCCGCAGGAGCGGTGCAGAATCCAGAGGTTGTAGACTGTGGTGGAAAAGAATTGTTAGAGAGAGCAGAGTTTGAAAACTGGGATGCAGAAGGATTTTACAGAGAGGTTTGAGACAGGGGTGCAGACGGACTTTTGAGGAGAGCAGTGGTTTGATACTGAGGTGCAAAAAGACTGTTACAGAGAGTAGAGGTTGGAGATTGGGGTGCAAAAGGCCTGTTACAGAGAGCAGAGTTTGGAATCTGGGGTGCTAAATAACTGTTACAGAGAGCAGAGTTTTTAGACAACGTTGCAGAAGGATCTTACAGAGAGCAGAGATTGTAGACCAAGGTGCAGCAAGATGGTTACAGAGAGCAGAGGTTGGAGACTGGGGTGCAGAAGGATCGTTGCAGACAGCAGAGTTTCCACACTGAGGCGCAGAAGGACTGTTGCAGAGAGCAGATGTTGGAGACTTGGGTGCAGAAGGACTGTTGCAGAGAGCAGAAGTTGGAAAATGGGGTGCAGAACGACTGCTACAGAGAACACAGTTTAGAGCCTGGGGTGCAGAAGGCCTGTTACGGAGAGCAGAGTTTTGAGACTGGGGTGCAAAAGGACTATTACAGAGCACAGAGTTTTGAGACTGGGTTTAAAAGGATCTTACAGAGAGCAGAGGTTTGAGACTGAGGTGCAGAAGGACTGTTGCAGTGAGCAGATGTTGGAGACTGCAGTACAGAAGGACTTTTGCAGAAAGCAGAGGTTGGAGACTAGGGTACACAAGGACTTATTAAAAGAGCAGATTTTGGAGACTGTTGTTCAGAAGGACTGTTGCAGAGAGCAGAAGTTTGAGAATGGGGTGGAGAAGGACTTTTGCAGAGAGCAGAGGTTGGAGATGAAGTGAAGAAGGTCGGATAAAGAAAGCAGAGGTTGGAGTCTGGAGTGCAAAAGGACCTTAACAGAGAGCAGAGTTTGGAGACTGTGGTACAGAAGGAGTATTACAGAGAGCAGAGTTTGGAGACTGGGTAGCAGAAAGAGTGTTGCGGAATACAGGGGTTTGAGACTGGGGTGCAGCAGGACCATTGCAGAAAGCAGAGGTTGGAGAATGGCGTGGAGAAGGAATATTACAGATAGCAGATTTTGGAAACTAGGGTGCAGAAGGATCTTTCACACAGCAGAGGTTAGAGAATGAGGTGCAGAAGGATCATTCCTAAAGCAGAGTTTGGACACTGGGATGCAGAAGGACTTTTGCAGAGAGCAGATGTTGGAGACTGGGGTGCAGAAGGATTGTTTAGAGAGCAGATGTTGGAGACTGTGGTGCAGAAAGACTCGTGCAGAGAGCAGAGGTTGAATACTGAGTTGGAGAAGGACTGTTTTAGAGAAAGAGGTTGGATACTGGGGTACAGAAGAATTGTTGCAGAGAGCAGAGGTTTAAGTCTGAGGTAAAGAAAGATCGTTTCAGAGAGCAGAGGTGGAGACCTGGCTGCAGAAGGACTCTTACACAGAACACAAGTAGCATACTGCATTAAAGAAGGAATGTTGCAGACAGCAGAGGTTGGAGACTGGGGTGCATAAGGACTGTTGCAGATAGCAGAGTTTGGATATGAGGTTCAAAAGGACTGTTACAGAAAGCAAAGTTTGTTGACTGGGGAGCAGAAGGACTGATACAGAAAGCAGAGGTTGGAGACTGGGGGGCAGAAGGACAATTACAGAGAGCAGAGTTTGGAGAATGCGGTACAGAACGACTGTTACAGAGAGCAGAGGTTGGCAACTGGATTGCAGAAGCAGAAGGAGTGTTGCAAAGAACAGAGGTTGGAGACTGAGGTGCAGAAGGACTATTACAGAGAGCAGAGTTTTTAGACAAGGTTGCAGAAGGATCTTACAGAGAGCAGAGTTTGAAGCCCGAGGTGCAGCAGGACTGTTAAAGAGAGCAGAGGTTGGAGACTTGGGTGCAGAACGCCTGTTATGAAGAGCAGAGTTTAGAGAAGGGCTCCAGAAAGACTGTTACAGATGGCAGAGTTTAGAGACTTGGATGCAGAAGGATATTACAGAGAGCAGATGTTGGAGACTGAGATGCAGAAGGACTGTTACAGAGAGTAGAGATTGGAGACTGAGTTTCAGAAGGATTCTTGCAGACAACAGAAGTTGGAGACTGGGGTGCAGAAGGATCGTTGCAGACAGCAGAGTTTCAAGACTGAGATGCAGAAGGATGGTTACACAGAGCAGAGGTTGAAGACTGAGGTGAAGAAGGACAGTTACAGAGAGCAGATGTGGGAGACAGGTGTGCAGGACTTATACAGAGCAGAAGTTGGTGACTGAAGTACAGAAGGACTGTTACAGAGAGCAGAGGTTTGAGACTCGGGTGCAGAAGGATTATTGCAGAAAGCAGAGTTTTCAGACTAAGGTACAGAAAAACGGTTGCAGAGAGCATATGTTGAAGATTGGGGTGCACATGGACTGTTGCAGCGAGTAGAGCTTGGAGACTAGGGTGCAGAGGGATCGTTGCAGAGAGCAGAGTTTGGAGACTGGGGTGCAGAAGGCCTTTTAAAGAGAGCAGAGTTTGGAGACTGAGGTGCAGAAGGACTGTTATAGAGAGCAGAGTTTGGAGACTGGGTTGCAGAAGGATCTTACAGAGAACAGAGGTTGGAGACTGAGGTGCAGAAGCACTGTTACACAGAGTAGAGTTTGGCGACTCATGTGCACAAAGACCATTGCAGAGACTAGAGGTTGGAAACTGTGGTGCAGAAGGATTGTTACAGAGAGCAGAGGTTAGAGACTGGGGTGCAGAAGGACCGATACAGAAAGCAGAGGTTGGAGACTCAGATGCAGAAGTACCCTTACAGAGATCAGAGGTTGAAGAATGCAGTACAGAAGGACTGTTACAGAGAGCAGCGGTTTGAGACTGGGGTTGACAAGGACTGTTGCAGAGAGCAAATGTTGGAGACTGGGTTGCAAAAGGACTGCTGCAGAGAGCAGAGGATGGACACTGTGGTGCAGAAGGACTGTTGCAGAGAGCAGAGTTTACAGACTGAGTTGCAGAAGGACTGTTACACAGGGCAGACTTTGGAGACTGTGGTGCAAAAACGACTGATACAGATAGCAGAGGTAGGATACTGGGGTGCATAAGGACCCTAACGGAGAACAGAGGTTCGAGTCTGCAGTACAGAAGGACTGTTACCGAGAGCAGAGGTTGGAGACTGAGGTGCAGAAGAACTGATGTAGAGAACAGAGGCTGGAGACTTAGGTTCAGAAGGATCGTTGGTGCGAGCAGATTATGGAGACTGGGGTGTAGAAGGACTGTTGCAGAGAGCAGTGATTGGAGACTGATGTACAGAAAGACTGTTACAGAGAGCAGATTTTGGAGACTGGGATGCAGAATAACTGTTGTAGAGATCAGAGTTTGGAGACTGGGGTGCAGAAGGACCATTGCAGAAAGCAGAGGTTGGAGACAGGGTTTCAGAAGGATCTTACAGAGAGCAGAGTTAGGACACTGAGGTGCAGAAGGACTGTTGCAGAGACCAGAGGTTGAAGATTGGGGTGCAGAAGGAATGTTGCAGAGAACAGAGGTTAAAGTCTGAGGTGCAGAGGGACTGTTACAGAGAGCAGAGTTTGGAGACTTGGGTGAAGAATGACTCATACATAACGCAGAGTTTGGAGACATGGGTGCAGAAGGACCTATACAGAGAGCAGAGGTTGGAGACTGCAGTACAGAAGGACTGTTAAAGAGAGCAGAGTTTGAAGATTGGGGTGCAGAAGGCCTGTTACACAGAGGAGAGTTTGGAGAAGGGGCGCAGAAGGACTGTTACAGAGGGCAGAGTTTGGACACTGGGTTGCAGAAGGATCTTACAGAGAGCAGAGTTTGGAGACTGGAGTGCAGAAGGACTCTTGCAGATAGCAGAGGTTTGAGACTAGGGTGTAGAAGGACTGTTGCAGGACAAGAATTTGGAGACTGGGTTGCTGAAGGACTGTTGCAGAGAGCAGATGTAGGAGACTGAGATTCAGAAGGACTGTCACAGAGAGAAGAGGTTGGAGACTGGGGTTCAGAAGGATTATTATAGAGAACAGACTTTGGAGACTGGGGTGCAGAAGGGCTGTTACAGAGAGCAGACTTTGGAGATTGGGTTGCAGAAGGATAATTGCAGAGAGCAGAGGTTGGACACTGGGTTGAAGAAGGAGAGTTACACAGAGCAGAGTTTGAAGACTGGGGTGTAGAAGGACTGTTGGAGAGAGCAGAGGTTGGAAACATGGGTGCAGAAGGACTGTTGCAGAGAGCAGAATTTGGAGACTGAGGTGAAGAAGGACTGTTAGAGAGAGCAGAGTTTGGATACTGGGGTGCAGAAGAACTGTTGCAGATAGCAGAGTTTGGAAACTGAGGTGAAGAAGGACTATTGCAGGGAGCAGGTGTTGGAGACTTGGGTGCAGAAGGACTTTTGCAGAGAGTAGAATTTGGAGACAGAGTTGCAGAAGGACTGTTGCAGATAGCAGAGGTTGGAGACTGCAGTACCAAAGGTCTGATACAGAAAACATAGGTTGGAGACTGAGGTACAGAAAGACCATTACAGAGAGCAGAGTTTGGAGACTGCAATACAGGAGGACTGTTACAGAGAGCAGAGGTTGGAGACTGAATTGGAGAAGAACTGTTTCAGAGTGCAGATGTTGGAGACTGGTGTGCAGAAGAACTGTTGCAGAGAGCAGAGGTAGGAGACTGAGATACAGAAAGACTGTTACAGAGAGCAGACTTTGGAGACTGGGGTGAAGAAGGCCTGTTACAGAGAGCCGAGGTTGGAGACTGGGTACAGAAGGGCTGTTACAGAGAGCAGAGTTTGAAGACTGGGTTGCAGAAGGCCTGTTACAGAGAGCAGAGGTTGGAGACTGGGTACAGAAGGGCTGTTACAGAGAGCAGAGTTTGAAGACTGGGTCGCAGAAGAATATTACATAGAGCAGAGTTTGGAGACTGCGGTGCAGAAGGATTGTTACAGAGAGCAAAGGTTGGAGATTGGTGAGCAGAAAGAACCTTGCAGAGAGCAGAAGTTGGAGACTTGGGTGCAAAAGAACGGTTGCAGAGAGCAGATGTTGGAGACTGGGATGCAGAAGGACTGTTACACAGAGCAGAGGTTGAAGACTGGAGTGAAGAAGGACTATTGCAGAGAGCAGAGTTTCGAGACTGGGGTGCAGAAGGACTGTAATAGAGAGCAGATATTGGAGACTGAGATACAGAAGGACTGATACAGAGAACAGAGTTTGGAGACTAGGGTGCAGAAGGTCTGATACAGAAATTAGAGGTTGGAGAATGGGATACAGAAGGACTGTTTCAGAGAGTAGATGTTAAAGACTGGTTTTCAGAAGAACTGTTGCAGAGAGCAGAAGTTTGAGACTGGGGTGCAGAAGGATTGTAGCAGGGAGCAGATGTTGGAGACTGGGGTGAAGAAGGACTTTAACAGAGATCAGAGTTTGGAGATTGGGGTGCAGAAGGATCTTACAGAGAGCAAAGTTTGGAGAGTGGGGTGCAGAAGAACTGTTGCACAGAGCAGATGTTGGAGACTGGGATGCAGAAGGACTGTAGCAGGGAGCAGAGTTTGGAGACTGGGTGGCAGAAGGATATTACATAGAGCAGATTTTGGAGACTGAGGTGCAGAAGAAATGTTACTGAGAGCAATGTTTGGAGACTGGGGTTCAGAAGGATTTTTGCAGGGAGCAGAGGTTGGAGACTGACATGCTGAAGGACTCTTGCAGACAACAGAGGTTGGAGAATAGGGTTCAGAAGGACCGTTTCAGAGAGCAGATGTTGGAGACTGGCATGCAGAAGGATTGTTAGAGAGATAAGAGGTTGGAGACTGGGGTGAAGAAGAACTCTTATGGAGATAAAAGATTGGAGACATTGTTGCAGAATGATCTTACATAAAGCAGAGGTTGGAGACTGAGGTGCAGAAGAAATGATACCCAGAGTAGAGTTTGGATACTGGGGTGCAGAAGGACTGTTGCTGAGACCAGAGGTTGGAGACTGTCGTGCAGAAGGACCGTTGCAGAGAGCAGAGGTTGGAGACTGAGTTGAAGAAGAAATGTTACAGAGAGCAGAGTTTGGAAACTGGGGTGTAGAAGGATCTTACAGAGAGCAAAGTTTGGAGACTGGGGTTCAGAAAAACTGTTACAGAGAGCAGAGGTTAGAGACTGAGTTGAAGAAGGACTGTTACAGAAAGCACAGTTTAGAGACTGTGGTGTACAAGAATCCTTGCAGAGATCAGAGTTTTCAGAGTGATGTACAGAATGACTGTTGCAGAGAGCAGATGTTGGAGACTGGGGTGCAGAAGGACTGTTACAGAGAGCAGAATTTGGAGACAGGGCTCCAGAAGGATCTTACTGAGAGCAGAGTTTAGAGACTGAGGTGGAACAAGACTTTTACAGACAGCAGAGTTTGGAGACTGGGGTGAAGAAGGATCTTTGCCAAGAACCGAGTTTTCAGACTGAGGTGCAGAAAGATTGTTGGAGATTACAGAGGTTGGAGACTGGAATGCAGAAGGATCTTTGCATAGAACAGAGGTTTGAGACTGGGGTGCAGAATGACTGTTACAAAGAACAGAGGTTGGAGACTGCGGTGAAGAAGGCCTTTTATAGAGAGCAGAGTTTGGTGAAAGGATGCAGAATTACTGCTACAGAGGGTAGAGTTTTGAGACTGGGTTGCAGAATGATATTACAGAGAGCAGAGGTTGGAGACTGAGGTGCAGAATAACTCTTACAGAGAGTAGAGGTTTGAGACTGAGGTGCAGAAGGACCATTGCAGAGAGCAGAGGTGGAGACAGAGTTGCAGAAAGATTGTTACAGAGAGAAGTGGTTGGAGACTGGGGTGCAGAAGGAATGTTACATATAGCAGAGGTGGTAGAATGGGGTGAAGGAGGACTGTTGCAGGGTGCAGGTGTTGGAGACTTGGGTGCAGAGGACTGTTGAAGAGAGCAGAATTTGAAGACTGAGGTGCAGAATAACTGTTACAGAGAGCAGAGTTTGGAGACTGGGGTTCAGAAGGACTGATACAGAAAGCCGAGTTTGGAGACTAGGGTGCAGAAGGACCGTTGCAGATAGCAGAGTTCGGAGACTGCCATACAGAAAAACTGTGATAGAGAGCAGTGGTTGGAGAATGGTTTATAGAAGAACTGTTTCAGAGTGCAGATATTGGAGACTGGGGTTCAGAAGAACTGTTGCTGAGAGCAGAGTTTGGAGACTGGGGTGCAGAAGAACTGTTGCAGAGAGCAGAGGTTGGAGACTGAGGTGCAAAAAGGATGTTACAGAGAGCAAAGGTTGGAGACTGGGGTGCAGAATTACTGATACAGAAAGCAGAGGTTGAGACTGTGGTGCAGAAGAACTGTTACAGAGAGCAGAGGTTGGATACTGTAGTACAGAAGGACTGTTGCAGAGAGTAGAGGTTAGAGAATGGGGTGCAGAAGGACTGTTAAAGAGAGCAGAGGTTAGAGAATGGGGTGTAGAACTAAGGTTGCAGAGTTCAGAGGTTGGAGACAAAGGTGCAGAAGGACTGTTACAGAAAGCAGAGGTTGGAATCCATGGTTCAGAAGGACTAATACAGAAAGCAGAGGTTTGAGAAAGGGGTGCATAAGGACCGTTAGAGAGAGCAGAGGTTGAAGACTGTGGTACAGAAGGACTGTTACAGAGAGCAGAGGTTTGAGACTGGAAAGTAGAAAAACTGTTGCAGAGAACAGGTGATGTAGACTGGGTTGCAGCAGGACCGTTGAGGAAAGCAGAGGTTGTAGATTGGGTTGGAGAAGAATGATACAGAGACCAGAGTTTGGAAACTGGGGTGCAGAAGGACCTTACAGAGAACAGAGGTTGAAAAATGGGGTGCAGAAGGAGTGTAAAGGAGAGAAGACGTTGGAGACTGGGGTTCAGAAGGACTGTTTCAGAGAGCATATGTTGGAGACTGGAGTGCATAAGGACCGTTGCAGAGAGCAGAGGTTGGATACAGGGGTGCAGAAGGACGGTTGCAGAGAGCAGAGGTTGGAGACTGAGGTTCAGAAAAACAGTTACAGAGAGCAGAGGTGGAGACTGGGGTGCAGAAGGATCGTTTAAGATAACAGAAGTTTGAGACTGAGTTGAAGAAGAATCGTTGAAGAGAGCAGAGGTGGAGACTGGGCTGCAGAAGGACTGTTTCAGAGAGCAGAGGTTGGAGACTGAGATGCAGAAAGATTGTAACACAGAGCAGACGTTGGAAACTGGGGTGAAGAATTATGATACAGAAAGCACAGGTGTGAGAGTGGGGTGCAGAAGGACCGTTACAGGGAGCAGAGGTTGCAGACTGGCGTGAAGAAGAACTGTTTCAGAGAGCAGAGTTTGGAGACTGGGGTGCATAAGGCCTGCAACAGAGAGCAGAGGTTTGAGACTGGGTTGCAGAAGGACAGTTATAGAGAGCAGAGTTTTGAGGCTGGGTTGAAGAAGGATCTTACAGAGAGCAGTGGTTGGTGACTGTGCTGAAGGACGAATGTTACAAAGAGCAGTGATTAGAGACTGGGGTGCAGAAGGATCGTGCAGAGAGCAGAGGTTTCAGACTGAGGTGCAGAAGGACTGTAACACAGAGAAGAGGTTTGAGACTGAGTTGCAGCACGACTGTTTAAAAGAGCAGAGTTTGGTGACTGAGGTTCAGAAGGACTGTTACAGAAAGCAGAGGTTGGAAATTGGGGTACAGAGGGACTGTTACAGAGAGCAGAGTTTGGAGACTGTGGTATAGAAAGACTGTAACAGAGAACAGAGGTTTGAGAATACGGTGCAGAAGGACTATTACAGAGAGCAGAGGTTGGAGACTGGGGTGCAGAAGGACCTTTACAGAGAGCAGAGGTTGGAGACTGGGGTTCTGAATGATCCTACAGAGAGCAGAGTTTGGACACTGAGGTGAAGAAGGACTGTTGCAGGGAGCAGAGGTTAAAGATTGGGGCGCAGAAGTACTTTTGCAGAGAATAGAAGTTGGATTCTGAGGTGCAGAAGGACTTTAACAGAGAGCAGAGTTTGGAGACTGGTGTGCAGAATGAGTGACACATAACGCAGTGTTTGGAGACTCGGGTGTAGAAGGACTGTTCCAAAGAGCAGAGGTTGGAGACTTCAGTACAGAAGTTCTGTTACAGAGAGCAGAGGTTGATTACTGGGGTGCAGAGGGATTGTTGCAGAGAGCAGACGTTGCAGAGTGAGGGGCAGAAGGACTGTTACAGAGAGTAGAGTTTGGAGACTCTGGTGCAGAAGGACTGATACAAAAAGCAGAGGTTTAAGACTGGGGTGTAGAAGGACTGTTGAAGAGATCAGAGTTTGGAGACTGGTTTGGAGAAGGACTGTTGCAGACAGCAGATGTTGGAGACTGAGGTGCAGAAGGAATCTTGCAGAGAGCAGAAATTAGAGAGTGGGGTGCATATGGACTATTGCAGAGAGAAGAGTTTGCAGATTGAGGTGCAGAAAGCCTTATACAGACAGTAGAGTTTTGAGAATGTGATGTAAAAGGACTGATACAGAAAACAGAGGTTAGAGAATGTGGTGCAGAAGGACCCTTACAGAGAACAGAGTTTAGAAACAGCAGTACAGAAGGACTGTTACAGAGAACAGAGGTTTTAGACTGGGGTGCAGAATAACTATTGTAGCGATCAGAATTTGAAGACTGGTGTGCAGAAGGACCATTGCAGAAAGCAGAGGTTGGAGACTTGGTTTCAGAAAGATCTTACAGAGAGCAGAGGTTGGACACAGAGGTGCATAAGGACTGTTGCAGAGTGCAGAGGTTGGAGATTGGGGCGCAGTAGGACTGTTGCAGAGAAGAGAGGTTGGAGTCTGAGGTACAGAAGGACTGTTACAGAGAGCAGAGGTTAGAGACTGGGTTGGAGAAGAACCCTTAAAGAGAACAGAGGTTGAAGACTGCGGTACAGAAGAACTGTTGTTGAGAACAAGGTTGGAGATTCGGGTGCAGAGGGACCATTGCAGAGAGCAGTGGTTGGAGACTGCAGTACAGAAGGACTGTTACAAAGAGTAGAGGTTGGAGACTGAAGTGGAGAAGAACTGTTGCAAAGAGCAGAGATTGCAGAGTGAGGTGCAGAAGGACTATTACAGAGAGCAGAGTTTGGAGACTGTGGTGCAGAAGGACTGATGCAGAAAGCAGAGGTTGGAGACTGGGGTGAAGAAGGACCCTTACAGAGAACAGCGGTTGAAGACTGCTGTACAGAAGAAGTGTTTTGAGAACAAGGTTGAAGACTGGGGTGCAGAGGGACCATTGCAGAGAGCAGGGTTTGAAGACTGGGGTACAGAATGATCTTACAGAGAGCATAATTTGGAGACTGGGTTTCAGAAAGACTCTTGCAGAATAGACATTGGAGACTGGGGTGCAGAAAGATCGTTGCAGAGCACAGATCTTGGAGACTGGGGTATAGAAGGAGTGTTCCAGAGAGCAGAGGTTGAAGACTTGGGTGCAGAAGAACTGTTGCAGAGAGCAGTTTCTGAAGACTGAGGTGCAGAAGGACTGTTTCAGAGAGCAGAGTTTGGAGACCAGGGTGCAGAAGGACTGATACAGAGAGCCGAGGTTGAAGACTGAGGTGCAGAAGGAATATTACAGAGAGCAGAGCTTGGAGAATGGGTGCAGAAGGACTGATAGCGAAAGCACAGGTGGGAGACTGGGGTCAAGAAGGACCGTGACAGAGAGCAGAGGTACGAGACTGCAGTACAGAAGCACTGTTACAGAGAGCAGATGTTGAAGACTGTGGTACAGAAGGGCTGTTGCAGAAAACAGAAGTTGGAGACTGGGTGCATAAGGACCGTTACTGAGAGCAGAGGTTGGAGACTGATGTACAGAAGGATTTTTAGGGAGAGTAGAGTTTGGAGACGTGGGTGCAAAAGGATCATTCAGAGAGATGAGGTTGGGACCTGGGGTACAGAAGCACTGTTGCAAAGAGCAGAGTTTGGAGACTTGGGTGCAGAAGGATCGTTGCAGAGAGCAGAGGTTGGATTCTGTGGTTTAGAAGGATCGTTGCAGAGAGCAGAGTTTGGAGACTGAGGTGCAGAAGGACTGTTACAGAGAGCAGATTTCGGAGACTGGGATGCAAGACTGATAGAGAAATCAGATGTTGGATCCTGGGGTGCAGATGATTGTTGCAGACAGCAGAGGTTGGAGACTGGGTTGCAGAAGTACTATTGCAGAGAGCAGAATTTGGAGACTTAGGTGCAGAAAGACTGTTACAGAGAGCAGAGGTTGAAGACTGGGATGCAGAAGGACTGTTGCAGAGAACAGAGGTTGAAGACTGGGGTGCAGAAGGATCGTGGAAGAGAGCAGAGTTTTCAGACTGAGGTGCAAAAGAACAAATGCAGAGAGCCGATTTTGGAGACTGGAGTTCAGAAAGACTATTGCAGAGAGGAGAAGTTGGACACTTGGGTGAGGAAGGATCGTACCCGAGAGCAGGAGGTTGTAGATTGGGGTGCAGAAGGCCTGTTGCAGAGAGTAGAATTTGGCGAAGGGGTGCAGTAGGACTGTAACAGAGAGCAGAGTTTGGGGATTGGATTGCAGAAGGATCTTACATAAAGCAGATATTGCAGACTGAGGTGCAAAAGGACTGTTACAGAGAGTAGAGGTTGGAGACTGAGGTGCAGAAAGACCAATGCAGAGAGCAGATTTTGGAGACTGAGGTATAGAAGGACTGTTGAAGAGCAGAGGTTGAAGACTTGGGCGTAGAAGGACTGTTGCAGAGAGCAGAGTTTGTAGATTGGGGTGCAGAAGGACTGTTGCAAAGAGCAGAATTTCAAGACTGAAGTTCATAAGTGCTGTTACAGAGAGCCGAGGTGGAGACTTTAGTGCAGAAGGACTGATACAGAAAGCAGAGGTTGGAGTAGGGGTTGGTAGAGGACAGTTACAGAGAGCAGAGGTTCGAGACTGCAGTACAGAAGGACTGTTACACAGAGCAGACGTTGGAGAGTGGGGTGCAGAAGGACAGTTACCAAGAGCAAAGTTTTGAGACTGGGGTGAAGAAGAAATATTGCAGAGAGCAGAGGTTGGAGACTGCAGTGCAGAAGGACTTTTGCAGAGAGCAGAGGTTGGAGCCTGAGGTGCAGAAGGACAGTTGCAGAGAGCAGAGTTTGGAGTATGCGGAACAGAAGGACTATAACAGAGAGTAGAGGTTGGAGACTGGGGTGGAGAAGGAATGTCACAGAGAGTAGAGTTTGGAAACTGTGTTGCAGAAGAATCATATAGAGACCAGAGGTTGTAGACTGTGGTGCAGAAGGACTGATGCAGAGAGCAGACATTGGAGACTGGGGTGAAGTAGAATCATTGCAGAGAGTAGAGGTTGGAGACTTGGGTGTAGAAAAACTGTTGCAGAGAGCAGAGGTATGAGACTGGGGTGCAGAAGGACTGTGGAAGAGAGCAGAGGTTGGAGACTCAGGTGCAGGAGGACTGTTACAGAAAGCAGAGTTTGGTGACTCAGTTGCAGAAGGACTGTTACAGTGAGAAGAGTATGGAAACTGCAGTACAGAAGAACTGTTACAGAGAGTAGAGTTTGGAGACTAGGGTGGAGAAGACTGTTGGAGAGATCAGATGTTGGAGACTTGGGTGCAAAGGACAGTTGCAGAGAGGAGGTTGGAAACTGGGGTGCAGAAGAACTGTTGTAATAAGAAAGAGGTTCGAGATTGGGGTGCCGAGACTGTTGCAGAGAGCAGACGTTGGAGACTGGAGTGGAGAAAGGCTTTTGAAGAAAGAAGAATTTGGAGACTGAGGTGCAGAAGGACTGTTACAGAGAGCAGAGGTTAGAGACTTGAGTGCAGAAGAACTGGTACAGAAAGTAGAGGTTGGAGACTGCGATGCAGAGGTACCATTACAGAGAGTAGAGGTTGGAGACTGGGGTGCAGAATAACTGTTGTAGAGAACAGAGTTTGGAGACTGGGGAGCAGAAGGACCATTGCAGAAAGCAGAGTTTGGAGACTGGGTTTCAAAGCATCTTACAGAGAGCAGAGGTGGGAGTCTGAGGTGTAGAAGAATGTTACAGAGAGCAAAGTTTGGAGACTGGGGTTCAGAAAAACTGATACAGAAAGCAGAGTTTGGAGAATGGGGTGCAGAAGGACCATTACAGAGAGCAGAGGTTTGAGACAGCAGTACAGAAGGTCTGTTGCAGTGAGAAGATTTTGGAGACTGGGTTGCAGAAGGAGTGTTGCAGAGAGCAAGGTTGAAGACTGGGGTGCAGAAGGGCTGTTGCAGAGAGTAGAGGTTGCAGAGTGAGGTGCAGAAGGATTGTAACTGAGAGCAGAGTTTGGAGACTGTAGTGCAGAAGCACTGTTACAGAAAGGAGAGGTTGGAGACTGGGGTTAAGACGAACTTTTACAGAGAATAGAGTTTGAAGACAGTGGTACAGAAGAACTGTTTTGGAGAACAGAATTTGGAGACTGGGGTGCAGAAGGACCATTGCACATTGCAGAGGTTGAAGATTTGGGTTTAGAAGACCTGTTGTTGAGAGAAAAGTTTGGAGACTGGGGTGCACAAGGACTCTTACAGTGAGCAGAGTTCGGAGACTGGGTTGTAGATGGATCTTACAGAGAGCAGAGGTTTGAGACTGACGTGCAGAAGGAGTGTTACATAGAACAGAGTTGGAGAGTGGGGTGCAGAAGGATCGTTGCAGAAAGCAGAGTATTCAGACTGAGGTGCAGAAGGACTATTGCAGACAGCTGATGTTCGCGACTGGGTGCAGAAAGACTGTTGCAGAGAGAAGAGGTTGGAGACTTGGGTGCAGAATGATTGTTCCAGAGAGCAGAGATTGTAGACTGGTTTTACAGAACGCCTGTTACAGATTGCAGAATTTGGAGAAGGGGTGCAGTAGGACTGTTACAGAGAGTAGAGTTTGGGTATTGGGTTGCAGGAGGATCTTACAGACAGCAGAGGTTGGACACTGAGGTGCAGAAGGACTGTTACAGAGAGTAGAGGTTGGAGACTGAGGTGCAGAAAGACCAATGCAGAGAGCAGAGTTTGGAGACAGAGGTACAGAAGGACTGTTGAAGAGAAGAGGTTGGAGACTTGGGTGTAGAAGGACTGTTGCAGGGAGCAGAAGTTGTAGATTGGGGTGCAGAAAGACTGTTGCAGAAAGCAGAATTTGAAGACTGAGGATCATAAGGACTGTTAGAGCAGATGTTTGAGACTTGAGTGCAGAACGACTGATACAGAAAGCAGAGGTTAGAGTGTGGGGTGCAAGAGGACAGTTATGGAGAGCAGAGGTTGGAGACTGCAATACAGAAAAACTGTTACACAGAGCAGAGGTTGGAGAGTGTTGTGCAGAAGGACAGTTACAAAGAGCACAGTTTTGAGACTGGGGTGAAGAAGAAATGTTGCAGAGAGCAGAGGTTGGAGACTGCGGTGAAGAAGGTCGCTTGCAGATTCTCCCACAGATCTCAACAACAAAACAGGTGTGTGGTACTCAGCCCATCCCCCATACATCAGGAACTCGCATAAATTCTCTCCTAGGCTTGCTGGGGGAGGGAGAATCAGAGTGAGCCTGCATAAAGACTAGGGGTGAACTAGAGGCACCTGACCTGCAACCCCCCCTCCCTGTCTGCAGCCAAAAGGAAACCTGTCTAGCTAGAGCTGGGGGAGGGGCAAGCAGGAAAATCCAAAGGACAGAGTGCCTGGGATCCCAATTGCCAACTGTGGGACCCCGGAGATCCAGGCCCACTGATTCGTGCGGCCTGCCCTGCGGCTACAGAAGGCGTGGCGCCCCAGGGAAGCGATTAATTAGCAAGCAGGGAGAGGCTTGGCTGGGATCAGGTGGAATCCCATCAGCCAAGCCCACACTGACCCCCGGGCTGAGTAAGGGAGTTTAGACAGGGAAGGAAGCAGTACAGTCCCATCCCCCACAGCGGACACTCCACCAAGGGAATCAGCAGTCAGCATCTTGAACAGCTGAAATATCCACCGCCATTCTCCGACAGATCTCAACAACAAAACAGGTGTGTGGCACTCAGCCCATCCCCCATACATCGGGAACTCGCATAAATTCTCTCCTAGGCTTGCCGGGGGAGGGAGAATCAGAGTGAGCCTGCATAAAGACTAGGGGGGAACTAGAGGCACCTGACCTACAACCCCCCCTCCCAGTCTGCAGCCAAAAGGAAACCTGTCTAGCTAGAGCTGGGGGAGGAGCAAGCAGGAAAATCCAAAGGACAGAGTGCCTGGGATCCCAATTGCCAACTGTGGGACCCTGGAGATCCAGGCCCACTGATTCGTGCGGCCTGCCCTGCGGCTACAGAAGGCGTGGCGCCCCAGGGAAGCGATTAATTAGCAAGCAGGGAGAGGCTCGGCTGGGATCAGGTGGAATCCCACCAGCCAAGCCCACAGTGACCCCCCGGCTGAGTACGGGAGTTTAGACGGGGAAGGAAGCGATACAGTCCCATCCCCCACAGCGGACACTCCACCAAGGGATTCAGCAGTCAGCATCTTGAACAGCTGAAATATCCACCGCAATTCTCCGACAGATCTCAAAAACAAAACAGGTGTGTGGCACTCAGCCCATCCCCCATACATCGGGAACTCGCATAAAATCTCTCCTAGGCTTGCCGGGGGAGGGAGAATCAGAGTGAGCCTGCATAAAGACTAGGGGGGAACTAGAGGCACCTGACCTGCAACCCCTTCTACCTATCTGCAGCCAAAAGGAAATCTGTCTAGCTAGAGCTGGGGGAGGTGCAAGCAGGAAAATCCAAAGGACAGAGTGCCTGGGATCCCAATTGCCAACTGTGGGACCCCGGAGATCCAGGCCCACTGATTCGTGCAGCCTGCCCTGCAGCTACAGAAGGCTAGCAGGAGAAACCAGGAGGCTAGAGGCAAGGCCCTCCAGACTGGGCAGCTGGAAATTGCAGGCCCACCGGCGACAGTTCACCCACTGCCCACATAGCTGGGCGGTAGGAGAACACCCGGCCGCAGGTGAACAATCACCCGCCCGCGGCCTGTGATACTGGGCGGCTAGAGACCGCCTGCCTGCCACGACTGGGAGCTGAAATCAAACAGAGACAGTCCAGTCACACCACCTCATCAGGACATCCAGGCAAGGAACTGGGGCCAGTCATAGCAAAGTAGTGTCGTCACTGGAGCTCGGACGTCGGATCTTCCTTCACAGTGGAATCTACGTCAGCAGGCATAGTTTAACAACACTAAGGAGTGGCATCAGAGTAATACAGAACCAAAACAAATCTATAGAAGAGAGTAGAAACACGACAATCAAATAGAGCTGGAAAGCAACGGGGCCAACATGAGAAAACAAGGGAATAAAGGAGTACAAACAATGCAAGACAACTTAATTCTACAAGAGGACAATGAAACATCAGAAGCAGGGATAGGGAAAGAACTCAAGGCATACCTAACTCAAATGTAAAGAAATATTAGAGAAGACATGAGACAGCAAGTCCAAGCAATAAAAATATATTTTGAAAATGAATTAAACAAACAAATTCAAATGGCAAAGAACGAGCTCTACCAGGAGATAGAGATCTTAAAAAAGAATCAAACTATAATCCTAGAATTGCAGGAAACTATAAACCAAATTAAAAATTCAAACGAGAATATTACAAATAGACTTGATCAAGTAGAAGTCAGAACATCAGATAATGAAGACAAGGTTTATCAACTTGAAAAGAGTATAGTCAACACAGAAAAGATGCTTAAATCCCATGAGCAATCTATTCAAGAGATATGGGATGTCATTAAAAAACCAAATTTGAGAGTCATCGGGATAGAAGAAGGCACAGAGATTCAAACCAAAGGAATGGACAGCATATTAAATGAAATAATTGTAGAAAACATCCCAGAGATGAAAGATGGAATGGATTGCCAAATCCTGGAAGCCTACAGGACCCCAAACATTCAAAACTATAATAGACCAACTCCAAGACACATAATTATGAAGATAGCCAACATACAGGACAAGGAGAGAATATTAAAAGCTACCAGAGAAAAGAGACAGATTACATTCAGAGGTAAACCAATTAGGTTAACGACTGATTTCTCAGCACAGACTTTGAAAGCGAGAAGATCCTGGAACAATGTATTTCAAACGCTGAAAAATAATGGATTTCAACCAAGAATACTGTATCCAGCAAAATTGAGCTTCAGATTTGACAACGAAATTAAAATCTTTCACGATAAACAAGAGCTAAAAGAATTTGCAGCAAGAAAACCAGCACTGCAAAGCATTCTGAGCAATATACTACAAGAAGAGGAATTGAAAAATAGTGCCCAAAACTAAAAACAAGAGGTATCTCAGTAAAGGAGGAGGAAAATAACCAAAAAAGTAAAACTAGCCAAACTAAAATAAATAAATAAAGAAGCATGACTGGAAGTACAAATCATATCTCAATTGTAACTTTAAATGTTAATGGCCTAAACTCACCAATCAAGAGACATAGACTAGCAACCTGGATCAAAAAAACAAATCCAACAATATGCTGCCTTCAGGAGACTCATATGATAGGAAAAGACATACACAGGCTGAAGGTAAAAGGTTGGGAAAAATCAAACCACTCACATGGCCCTCGGAAGCAAGCAGGAGTGGCCATACTCATATCAAATAAAATCAACTTCAAACCTAAATTAATTAAGAAGGATAAAGAAGGACACTATATACTGTTAAAAGGGACCATCCACCAACAAGACATAACAATTATCAATTTGTATGCACCAAACAATGGAGCTGCAATCTACATAAAACAAACGCTCCTCAAGTTCAAGAGTCAAATAGACCATAACACAATAATTACGGGTGACTTCAACACACCGCTCTCGCCATTAGACAGATCCTCTAGACAAAAACTGAATAAAGAAAGTATAGAACTCAACAGCACAATCAATAACCTAGACCTAACTGACATATATAGAATATACCAACCATCATCAAGTGGATACACGTTCTTCTCAGCAGCACATGGATCCTACTCAAAAATAGACCATATATTATGCCATAAGGCAAATCTTAGTAAATATAAAAGTGTGGAGATAATACCATGCACCATATCTGACCATAATGGAATGAAATTGGAAATCAATGATAAAAAAAGGAAGGAAAAATCCTACACCACATGGAAAATGAACAATATGTTATTGAATGATCAATGGGTTACAGAAGACATAAAGGAAGAGATAAAAAAATTCTTAGAGTCAAATGATAATACAGACACAACATACCGGAATCTATGGGACACAATGAAAGCAGTTTTAAGAGGGAAATTCATATCCTGGAGTTCTTTCATCAAAAAAAGAAAAAACCAACAAATAAATGAACTCACACTACACCTCAAAAACCTAGAAAAGGAAGAACAAAACAACAGCAATTGTAGTAGAAGACAAGAAATAATTAAAATTAGAGCAGAAATAAACGAAATTGAAACAAAAAAAACCATTGAAAAAATTGATAAAACAAAAAGTTGGTTCTTTGAAAAAATAAATAAAATAGACAAGCCCTTAGCTATGCTAACAAAAAGAAGAAGAGAGAGAACTCAAATTACTAATATACGGGATGAAAAAGGCAATATCACAACAGACACTACAGAAATACAGAAGATAATTAGAAAGTATTTTGAAAACCTATATTCTAATAAAATAGAAGATAGCGAGGATATCGATAAATTTCTTAAGGCATATGATTTGCCCAGATTGAGACAGGAAGACACACACAATTTAAACAGACCAATAACAAAGGAAGAAATAGAAGAAGCCATCAAAAGACTACCAACCAAGAAAAGCCCTGGACCTGATGGGTATACAGCGGAGTTCTACAAAACCTTCAAAGAAGAACTAATACCAATACTTTTCAAACTATTTCAAGAAATAGAAAAAGAAGGAGCTCTTCCAAATTCATTCTATGAGACCAACATTACCCTGATCCCAAAACCAGACAAAGACACTTCAAAGAAAGAAAACTACAGACCAATATCTCTAATGAACTTGGATGCAAAAATTCTCAATAAAATTCTGGCGAATCGAATACAAAAACATATCAGAAAACTTGTGCACCATTATCAAGTAGGATTCATCCCTGGGATGCAAGGCTGGTTCAATATACGGAAATCAATACTTGCTATTCACCACATCAATAGGCTTAAAGACAAGAACCATATGATCATCTCGATAGATGCAGAAAAAGCATTTGACAAAATACAACATCCCTTTATGTTCAAAACATTAGAAAAACTAGAAATATCAGGAACTTACCTCAACATTGTAAAAGCTATATATGCTAAACCTCAGGCTAGCATCATCCTAAACGGAGAAAAACTGAAGGCATTCCCTCTAAAATCTGGAACAAGACAGGATGTCCTCTATCACCACTTCTATTCAATTTAGTTCTCGAAGTACTAGCCAGAGCAATTAGACAGACAAAAGAAATTAAAGGCATAAAAATAGGAAAAGAAGAAATTAAATTATCGCTATTTGCAGATGACATGATAATTTACTTAACAGACCCAAAAGGATCTACAAAGAAGCTGCTAGAGTTAATAAATGAATTCAGCAAAGTGGCAGGATATAAAATCAACACGCACAAATCAAAGGCATTCCTGTATATCAGCAACAAAACCTCTGAAATGGAAATAAGGAAAACCACTCCATTCACAATATCCTCAAAGAAAATAAGATACTTGGGAATCAACCTAACAAAAGAGGTGAAAGATTTATACAATGAAAACTACAGAACCTTAAAGAGAGAGATAGAAGAAGATCTCAGAAGATGGAAAAATGTACCCTGTTCATGGATAGGCAGAACTAACATCATCAAAATGGCGATATTACCCAAAGTTCTCTACAGGTTTAATGCGATGCCAATCAGAATCCCAAAGACATTTCTTGTAGAAATAGATAAAGCAATCATGAAATTCATATGGAAAAACAAAAGACCCAGAATAGCAAAAGCAATTCTAAGCAGGAAGTGTGAATCTGGAGGTATAGCGATACCAGAGCTCAAACTGTACTACAAAGCAATAGTAACAAAGACAGCATGGTACTGGTACCAAAACAGGCAGGTGGACCAATGGTACAGAATAGAGGACACAGAGACTAATCCACAAAGTTACAACTATCTTATATTTGATAAAGGGGCTAAAAACATGCAATGGAGGAAGGATAGCATCTTCAACAAATGGTGCTGGGAAAATTGGAAATCCATATGCAACAAAATGAAATTGAATCCCTTTCTCTCGCCAGCCACAAAAGTTAACTCAAAATGGATCAAGGAGCTAGATATAAAAACAGAGACACTGCGTCTGATAGAAGGAAAAGTTGGCTACGATCTACATATTGTGGGGTCGGGCTCCAAATTCCTTAATAGAACGCCCGTAGCCCAAGAGTTAATGACAAGAATAAACAAATGGGACCTACTTAAACTAAAAAGTTTTTTCTCAGCAAGAGAAACAGTAAAAGAGGTAAATAGAGAGCCTATATCCTGGGAACAAATTTTTACCCCTCACACCTCAGACAGAGCCCTAATATCCAGAATGTACAAAGAACTCAAAAAATTAAACAATAAGATAACAAATAATCCAATCAACAAATGGGCCAAGGACCTGAACAGACACTTCTCAGAGGAGGACATACAATCAATCCACAAGCACATGAGAAAATGCTCACCATCTCTAGCAATCAGAGAAATGCAAATCAAAACCACCCTAAGATACCATTTCACTGCTGTAAGATTGGCAGCCATTATGAAGTCAAACAACAATAAGTGTTGGCGAGGATGTGGGGAAAAGGGCACACTTGTTCACTGCTGGTGGGACTGCAAAATGGTGAGGCCAATTTGGAAAGCAGTATGGAGATTCCTGGGAAAGCTGGGAATGGATCCACCATTTGACCCAGCTATTGCCCTTCTTGGACTATTCCCTGAGGACCTTAAAAGAGCACACTATACGGATACGGCCACATCAATGATTATAGCAGCACAATTCACAATAGCTAGACTGTGGAACCAACCTAGATGCCCTTCAATAGATGAGTGGATAAAAAAATTGTGGCAGCTATACACAATGGAGTATTATGCAGCACTAAGAAACGACAAAATCATAGAATTTACAGGGAAATGGATGGCATTAGAGCAGATTATGCTAAGTGAATCTAGCCAAGCCCTAAAAAACAAATGTCAAATGTCTTCTTTGATATAAAGAGAGCCACTAAGAATAGAACAGGAAGGAAGAGCATGAGGAAAAGACTAACAGTAAACTAAGACGAATGGGGGGAGAGAAAGGAAGAGAGAAGGGAAAACATATGGAAATGGTAGGAGACCTTCAGTGATACACAAAATTATAAGAGGTTATGAGGGGCAAGGGGGTGGGGGGAAAAAGGGGAGAGAATTGAACAACAGCAGAGGAGGTAGAGAGGGAAGATGGGAGGCGAGGGGAGGGGAGGGGGGATAGTAGGGGATAGGAAAGGTAGCAGAATACAACAGTCACTAATATGACATTATGTAAAAATGTGAGTATGTAACAGAAGTGAGTCTGTATTATGTATTTGGGGAGTTCAAAACCCAATTGAGTCGAATGTATGAAAGATGATATGTCTTGAGCTCTGTAATGTTTTGAACAATCAATAAAAAAAAAGAAGGTCGCTTGCAGAGAGCAGATTTTAAAGACTGGGGTGCAGAAGGACCCTTACAGAGAACAGAGACTGAATACTGCAGTATAGGAGGACTGTTACTGGGATCAGAGGTTGGAGACTGGGGTGTAGAATAACTGTTGTAGAGAACAGAGTTTAGAGAGTTCGGTGCAGGTCGAGCATTGCAGATAGCAGAGGTTGGAGACTGGGTTTCAGAAGGATCCTACAGAGAGCAGAGTTTGAGCACTGAGGTGCAGAAGGACTATTGCAGAGAGCAGAGGTTGAAGATTGGGGCACAGTAGGACTGATACAGAAAGTAGAGTTTGGAGACTGGGGTGCAGAAAAACCGTTACAGAGAGCAGGGGTTTGAGACTGAAGTAGAGAAGGACGGTTACAGAGAGCAGAGGTTGGAGACTGGGGTGGAAAAAGACTGTTGTAGAGAGCAGATTTTGGAGACTGCGGTGCAGACAGACTGTTGCAGAAAGAAGAGGTTGCAAAGTGAGGTGCAGAAAGACTGTTACAGAGAGCAGAGTTTGGAGACTGTGGTGCAGAAGGACTGATACAGAAAGCAGAGGTTGGAGAATGGGGTGCAGAAGGAACCTTACAGAGAACAGAGGTTGAAGACTGCGGTACAGGAAAACTGATGTAGAGAACAAGGTTGGAGAGTTGGGTGCAGAGGGACCATTGCAGAGAGTAGACGTTGAAGACTGCGGTGCCGAAGGATTGTTGCAGAGAGCAGACGTTAGAGACTAGGGTGCAGAAGGGTTTTACAGAGAGAAAAGTTGGCAGACTGAGGTGCAAAAGGCCTGTTGCAGAGAGCAGAGGTTGGAGACTGGGGTGCAGAAGGACTGTGCAGAGTGCAGTGTTTGGAGACTGGGGTGCAGAAGGACTGTTGCAGAGAGCAGAGGTTGGATACTAGGGTGCAGAAGGACTGTTACAGAGAGCAGAGGTAGAAGCCTGGGGTGTAGAACGACGGATACAGAAAGCAGAGTTGGGAGACTGGGGTGCAGAAGGACCGTTAAAGAGAATACAGGTTGGAGACTGCGGAATAGAAGGACTGTTAATGAGAGAAGAGTTTGGAGACAGGTGTGCAGAAGGTTATTAGAGAGAGCAGAGGTTGGAGAATGCAATGCAATAGGACTGTTGCAGAGAGCAGAGGTTGGAGACTGTGGTGCAGAAGGATCGTAGCAGAGAGAAGAGTTTGGAGACTGAGTTGCAGGAGGCCTGTTACAGAGAGTAGAGCTTGGAGACTGGGGTGCAGAAGGCATATAACATAGAGCAGAGTTTGGAGACTGGGTGGCAGAAGGATCTTACAGAGAGCAGAGGTTGTTGACTGAGGTGCCGAAGGACTGTTACAGAAAGCAGAGGTTGAAGACTGGGATACAAAAGGATCGTTGAAGAGAGCAGAGTTTTCAGAATGATATTTAGAAGGACTGTTGAAGAGAACAGTGGTTGGAGACTTGGGTGCAAAAGGGTCGTTACAGAGAGCAGAGGGTGGAGACTGGGAGTGCCAAAGGACTGTTTCAGAGAGCAGAGGTTGGAGACTTGGGTTCAGAAGGACTGTAACAGAGAGCAGAGTTTGGAGACTGGGTTCAGAAGTACTGTTACGGAAAGCAGAGATTGGAAACTGGTTTATAGAAGGATATTACAGAGAGCAGAGTTTGGAGACTGAGGTGCAGAAGGACTGTTGATGAGTGCAGAGTTTGGAGACTTGCGTGTAGAAGGATTGTTACAGAGAGCAGAGGTTAGAGACTTGAATGCAGAAGGACTGATTTTGGAGAGTTTGGAGGCTGGGTGGAGAAGGACTGTTGTAGAGAGTAGAGGTTTGAGATTGGTGTGCAGAAGGACTATTGCACAGAGCAGAGGTTTGGGACTGGTGTGCAGACGGACAGTTGCAGAGAGTAGAGGTTTGAACCTGTGGTGCAGAAGGACTCTTGCAGAGAGCAGAGGTTGGAGACTGGGGTTGAAAAGAACTGTTGCAGAGAGTAGAGATTGGAGATTGTGGTGCCGAAGGACTGATGCAGAGAGCAGCGTTTGGAGCCTGAAGTGCAGAAGGACTGTTACGGAGAGCAGAGGTTGGAGACTGGGGTGCAGAAGGACTTATATAGAAAGCAGAGGTTGGAGACTGGGCTGCAGAAGGACTGTTGCAAAGAGCAGAGATTGAAGACTGGGGTGGAGAAGGAATGTTGTAGAGAGCACATGTTGGAGACTGGGGTGCAGAAGGACTGTTGCAGAGAGCAGTGTTTGGAGATTGGGGTGCAGTAGCACTATTGTAGAGAGCAGAGGTTGCAGACTGTGGTGCAGAAGGACTGTTAAGAGAGCAGAGTTTGGAGACTGTGGTGCAGAAGGACTGATAAAGAAAGCAGAGGCTGGAAACTGGGGTGCAGAAGGACCCTTAAAGAAAAGAGAGTTTGGAGACTTCAGAATAGAAGGACTGTTACAGACAGCACAGTTTGGAGACTGGGGTGCAGAAGAATTGTTGAAGAGAACAGAGGTTGAAGACTGTGGTGCAGTAGGATCATTGCAGAGACCAGAGTTTGGAGACTGGGGTGCAGAAGGACTGATACAGAAATCAGAGGTTGGAGACAGGGGTGCAGAAGGCCTGATACAGAAAGCAGAGTTTGGACACTGTTGTATAGAAGGACTGTTACAGAGAGCAGAGTTTGAATACTGGGTTGCCGAAGGATGTTACAGAGAGCAGAGGTTGGAGACTGAGGTGCATAAGCACTATTACAGTGAGAAGAGTTTGGAGACTGAGGTTCAGATGGACCGTTGCAGAGAGCAGAGTTTGGAGACTGAGGTGCAGAAGGATTGTTACAGGGAGCAGAGGTGGGAGCCTGGGATGCAGAAGTACTGATACAAAGGGCAGAGTTTGAATACTCGGGTGCAGAAGGATCCTTACAGAGAGCACAGGTTGGAGACTGATGTGTAGAAGGACTGTTGCAGAGAGCAGAGGTTGCAGACTGAGTTGAAGAAGGACTGTTATAGCGGGCAGAGTTTCGAGACTTTTGTGGAAAATGACCGATACAGAAAGCAGAGGTTGGATACTGGGGTGCATAAAGACCCTTATGGAGAACAGAGGTTGGAGACTGCGGTACAGAAGGACTGTTACAGAGGGCAGAGGTTGGAGACTGGGGTGCAGAAGAACTTTTGTAGAGAACAGAATTTGGAACTGGGTTGCAGGAGGATCGTTGGGGTGAGCAGAGTATGGAAACTGGGGTGTAGAAGGACTGTTGCAGAGAGCAGAAGTTGTAGACTGGGGTGTAGAAGGACTGTTGCAGAGAGCTGATGTTGGAGACTTGGGTGCAGAAAGACTGTTGCATAGAGCAGAGTTTGGAGACTGAGGTGCAGAAGGACGGTTAGAGAGACCAGACGTTGGAGACTGGGGTGCAGAAGGACTTTTACAAAGAGCAGACATTGGAGACTGGGGTGCAGAAGGATTGTTGAAGAGAGCAGAGTTTGGAGACTGAGGTGTAGAAGGATCGTTAAAGAGAGCAGATTTTAGAGACTGTAATGCAGAAGGACTTTTACAGAGAGCAGAGGTTGAAGACGGGTGTGTAGTAGGACATTTACAGAGAGAACATGTTGGAGACTGATGTGCGGAAAAACTGTTGCATAGAGCAAAGTTTGGAGACTCGGTTGCAGAAGGAGGGTTTCAGAGAGCAGTGGTTGCAGACTGAAGAACAGAAGGACCCTTACAGAGACCAGAGTTTGGAGACTGCGGTACAGAGGACTGTTACAGAGAGCATAGTTTGGAGACAGGTGTTCAGAAAGATCTTACAGACAGCAAAGGTTGGAGACTGGCGTCCAGAAGGACTGTTGCGGAGAGCAGAGGTTGGAGACTGGGGTGCAGAAGGCCTGTAACAGAGAGCAGTGCTTGGAGACTGAGGTGCAGAAGAATCATTACGGAGAGCAGAGTTTTCACACTGAGGTGCGGAAGGACTGTTACAGAGAGCAGAGGTTGGACACAGAGGTGCATAAGGATTGTTGCAGAGTGCAGAGGTTGGAGATTGGGGCGCAGTAGGACTGTTGCAGAGAAGAGAGGTTGGAGTCTGAGGTACAGAAGGACTGTTACAGAGAGCAGAGGTTAGAGACTGGGTTGGAGAAGAACCCTTACAGAGAACAGAGTTTGAAGACTGCGGTACAGAAGAACTGTTGTTGAGAACAAGGTTGGAAATTCGGGTGCAGAGGGACCATTGCAGAGAGCAGTGGTTGGAGACTGCAGTACAGAAGGACTGTTACAAAGAGTAGAGGTTAGAGACTGGGGTGGAGAAGAACTGTTGCAAAGAGCAGAGATTGCAGAGTGAGGTGCAGAAGGACTGTAACAGAGAGCAGAGTTTGGAGACTGTGGTGCAGAAGGACTGATACAGAATGCAGAGGTTGGAGACTGGGGTGAAGAAGGACCCTTACAGAGAACAGCGGTTGAAGACTGCTGTACAGAAGAAGTGTTTTTGAGTACAAGGTTGAAGACTGGGGTGCAGAGGGACCATTGCAGAGAGCAGAGTTTGAAGACTGGGGTACAGAATGATCTTACAGAGAGCACAATTTGGAGACTGGGTTTCAGAAAGACTGTTGCAGAATAGACGTTGGAGACTGGGGTGCAGAAGGATAGTTGCAGAGCGCAGATCTTGGAGACTGGGGTATAGAAGGACTGTTCCAGAGAGCAGAGGTTGAAGACTTGGGTGCAGAAGAACTGTTGCAGAGAGCAGTTTTTGAAGACTGAGGTGCAGAAAGACTGTTTCAGAGAGCAGAGTTTGGAGACCGGGGTGCAGAAGGACTGATACAGAGAGCCGAGGTTGAAGACTGAGGTGCAGAAGGAATATTACAGAGAGCAGAGCTTGGAGAATGGGGTGCAGAAGGACTGATACCAAAAGCACAGGTGGGAGACTGGGGTCAAGAAGGACCGTGACAGAGAGCAGAGGTACGAGACTGCAGTACAGAAGCACTGTTACAGAGAGCAGATGTTGAAGACTGTGGTACAGAAGGGCTGTTGCAGAAAACAGAAGTTGGAGACTGGGGTGCATAAGGACCGTTACTGAGAGCAGAGGTTGGAGACTGATGTACAGAAGGATTGTTAGAGAGAGTAGAGTTTGGAGACTTGGGTGCAGAAAGATCATTCAGAGAGCTGAGGTTGGGAACTGGGGTACAGAAGCACTGTTTCAGAGAGCAGAGTTTGGAGACTTGGGTGCAGAAGGATCGTTGCAGATAGCAGAAGTTGGAGTCTGTGGTTTAGAAGGATCGTTGCAGAGAGCAGAGGTTGGAGACTGAGGTGCAGAAGGACTGTTACAGAGAGCAGATTTCGGAGACTGGGATGCAAGACTGATACAGAAATCAGATGTTGGATCGTGGGGTGCAGAATGATTGTTGCAGACAGCAGAGGTTGGAGACTGGGTTGCAGAAGTACTGTTGCAGAGAGCAGAATTTGGAGACTTAGGTGCAGAAGGACTGTTACAGAGAGCAGAGGTTGAAGACTGGGATGCAGAAGGACTGTTGCAGAGAACAGAGGTTGAAGACTGGGGTGCAGAAGGATCGTGAAAGAGAGCAGAGTTTTCAGACTGAGGTGCAAAAGGACAAATGCAGAGAGCCGATGTTGGAGACTGGAGTTCAGAAAGACTGTTGCAGAGAGGAGAAGTTGTACACTTGGGTGCAGAAGGATCGTACCCGAGAGCAGAGGTTGTAGACTGGGGTGCAGAAGGCCTGTTACAGAGAGTAGAATTTGGCGAAGGGGTGCAGTAGGACTGTAACAGAGAGCAGAGTTTGGGGATTGGATTGCAGAAGGATCTTACATAAAGCAGATATTGCAGACTGAGGTGCAAAAGGACTGTTACAGAGAGTAGAGGTTGGAGTCTGAGGCGCAGAAAGACCAATGCAGAGAGCAGATTTTGGAGACTGAGGTGCAGTAGGACTATTGAAGAGCAGAGGTTGGAGACTTGGGTGTAGAGGGACTGTTGCAGAGAGCAGAGGTTGTAGATTGGGGTGCAGAAGGACTGTTGCAAAGAGCAGAATTTCAAGACTGAAGTTTATAAGTGCTGTTACAGAGAGCCGAGGGTGGAGACTTTAGTGCAGAAGGACTGATACAGAAAGCAGAGGTTGGAGTATGGGGTGGTAGAGGACAGTTACAGAAAGCAGAGGTTCGAGACTGCAGTACAGAAGGACTGTTAAACAGAGCAGACGTTGGAGAGTGGGGTGCAGAAGGACAGTTACCAAGAGCACAGTTTTGAGACTGGGGTGAAGAAGAAATGTTGCAGAGAGCAGAGGTTGGAGACTGCGGTGCAGAAGGACTTTTAAGAGAGCAGAGGTTGGAGCCTAAGGTTCGAAGGACATTTGCAGAGAGCAGAGTTTGGAGTATGCAGAACAGAAGGACTATAACAGAGAGTAGAGGTTGGAGACTGGAGTGGAGAAGGAATGTCACAGAGAGTATAGTTTGGAAACTGTGTTGCAGAAGAATCATATAGAGACCAGAGGTTGTAGACTGTGGTGCAGAAGGACTGATGCAGAGAGCAGACATTGGAGACTGGGGTGAAGTAGAATCATTGCAGAGAGTGGAGGTTGGAGACTTGGGTGTAGAAAAACTGTTGCAGAGAGCAGAGGTCTGAGACTGGGGTGCAGAAGGACTGTGGAAGAGAGCAGAGGTTGGAGACTCAGGTGCAAGAGGACTGTTACAGAGAGCAGAGGTTGGAAACTTGAATGCAGAAGAATTGATACAGAATGCAGAGTTTGGCAACTCGGTTGCAGAAGGACCGTTTCAGTGAGAAGAGTTTGGAAACTGCAGTACAGAAGGACTGTAACAGAGAGTAGAGGTTGGAGACTAGGGTGGAGAAGGACTGTTGGAGAGATCAGATGTTGGAGACTTGGGTGCAGAAGGACAGTTGCAGAGAGGAGGTTGGAAACTGGGGTGCAGAAGAACTGTTGCAAGGAGGAGAGGTTCGAGATTGGGGTGCCGAGACTGTTGCAGAGAGAAGATGTTGGAGACTGGGGTGCAGAAAGACTTTTGCAGAGAGAAGAATTTGGAGACTGAGGTACAGAAGGACTGTTACAGAGAGCAGAAGTTAGAGACTTGAGTGCAGAAGGAATGATACAGAAAGTAGAGGTTGGAGACTGCGGTGCAGAGGTACCGTTACAGAGAGTAGAGGTTGGAGACTGGGGTGCAGAATAACTGTTGTAGAGAACAGAGTTTGGTGACTGGGGAGCAGAAGGACCATTGCAGAAAGCAGAGTTTGGAGACTGGGTTTCAAAGCATCTTACAGAGAGCAGAGGTGGGAGTCTGAGGTGTAGAAGAATGTTACAGAGAGCAAAGTTTGGAGACTGGGGTTCAGAAAAACTGATACAGAAATCAGAGTTTGGAGAATGGGGTGCAGAAGGACCATTGCAGAGAGCAGAGGTTTGAGACAGCAGTACAGAAGGTCTGTTGCAGTGAGAAGATTTTGGAGACTGGGTTGCAGAAGGAGTGTTGCAGAGAGCAAGGTTGAAGACTGGGGTGCAGAAGGGCTGTTGCAGAGAGTAGAGGTTGCAGAGTGAGGTGCAGAAGGATTGTAACTGAGAGCAGAGTTTGGAGACTGTAGTGCAGAAGCACTGATACAGAATGGAGAGGTTGGAGACTGGGGTTAAGACGAACCCTTATAAAGAATAGAGTTTGAAGACTGTGGTACAGAAGAACTGTTTTGGAGAACAGAGTTTGGAGACTGGGGTGCAGAAGGACCATTGCACATTGCAGAGGTTGAAGACTTGGGTGTAGAAGACCTGTTGATGAGAGAAAAGTTTGGAGACTGGGGTGCACAAGGACTCTTACAGTGAGCAGAGTTCGGAGACTCGGTAGTAGATGGATCATACAGAGAGCAGAGGTTTGAGACTGACGTGCAGAAGGAGTGTTACATTGAACAGAGTTTGGAGACTGGGGTGCAGAAGGATCGTTGCAGAGAGCAGAGTATTCAGACTGAGGTGCAGAAGGACTATTGCAGACAGCTGATGTTCGCGACTGGGGTGCAGAAAGACTGTTGCAGAGAGAAAAGTTTGGAGACTTGGGTGCAAAATGATCGTTCCAGAGAGCAGAGTTTGGAGACTGGGGTGCAGAACGCCTGTTACAGATTGCAGAATTTGGAGAAGGGGTGCAGTAGGACTGTTACAGAGAGTAGAGTTTGGGTATTGGGTTGCAGGAGGATCTTACAGACAGCAGAGGTTGGACACTGAGGTGCAGAAGGACTTTTACAGAGAGTAGAGGTTGGAGACTGAGGTGCAGAAAGACCAATGCAGAGAGCAGAGTTTGGAGACAGAGGTACAGAAGGACTGTTGAAGAGCAGAGGTTGGAGACTTGGGTGTAGAAGGACTGTTGCAGGGAGCAGAAGTTGTAGATTGGGGTGCAGAAAGACTGTTGCAGAAAGCAGAATTTTAAGTCTCAGGTTCATAAGGACTGTTAGCGAGAGCAGATATTTGAGACTTGAGTGCAGAACGACTGATACAGAAAGCAGAGGTTAGAGTCTGGGGTGCAAGAGGACAGTTACGGAGAGCAGAGGTTGGAGACTGCAATACAGAAGGACTGTTACACAGAGCAGAGGTTGGAGAGTGTTGTGCAGAAGGACAGTTACAAAGAGCACAGTTTTGAGACTGGGGTGAAGAAGAAATGTTGCAGAGAGCAAAGGTTGGAGACTGCGGTGCAGAAGGTCGCTTGCAGAGAGCAGATTTTAGGGACTGGGGTGCAGAAGGACACTTACAGAGAACAGAGACTGCATACCGCGGTACAGGAGGACTGTTACTGGGATCAGAGGTTGGAGACTGGGGTGTAGAATAACTTTTGTAGAGAACAGAGTTTAGAGAGTTCGGTGCAGGTCGACCATTGCAGATAGCAGAGGTTGGAGACAGGGTTTCAGAAGGATCCTACAGAGAGCAGAGTTTGAGCACTGAGGTGCAGAAGGACTATTGCAGAGAGCAGAGGTTGGAGATTGGGGCACAGTAGGACTGATACAGAAAGTAGAGTTTGGAGACTGGGGTGCAGAAAAACCGTTACAGAGAGCAGAGGTTTGAGACTGAAGTAGAGAAGGACGGTTACAGAGATCAGATGTTGGAGACTGGGGTGGAAAAAGACTGTTGTAGAGAGCATATTTTAGAGACTGCGGTGCAGACAGACTGTTGCAGAAAGAAGAGGTTGCAAAGTGAGGTGCAGAAAGACTGTTACAGAGAGTAGAGTTTGGAGACTGTGGTGCAGAAGGACTGATACAGAAAGCAGAGGTTGGAGAATGGGGTGCAGAAGGACCCTTACAGAGAACAGAGGTTGAAGACTGCGGTACAGGAAAACTGATGTAGAGAACAAAGTTGAAGAGTTGGGTGCAGAGGGACCATTGCAGAGAGTAGACGTTGGAGACTGCGGTGCCGAAGGATTGTTGCAGAGAGCAGACGTTAGAGACTGGGGTGCAGAAGGGTTTTACAGAGAGCAAAGTTGGGAGACTGAGGTGCAAAAGGCCTGTTGCAGAGAGCAGAGGTTGGAGACTGGGGTGCAGAAGGACTGTGCAGAGTGCAGTGTTTGGAGACTGGGGTGCAGAAGGACTGTTGCAGAGAGCAGAGGTTGGATACTGGGGTGCAGAAGGACTGTTACAGAGAGCAGAGGTAGAAGCCTGGGGTGTAGAACGACGGATACAGAAAGCAGAGTTTGGAGACTGGGGTGCAGAAAGATCGTTACAGAGAACAGAGGTTGGAGACTGCGGAATAGAAAGACTGTTAAAGAGAGAAGAGTTTGGAGACAGGTGTGCAGGAGGTTATTAGAGAGAGCAGAGGTTGGAGAATGCAATGCAATAGGACTGTTGCAGAGAGCAGAGGTTGGAGACTGTGGTGCAGAAGGATCGTAGCAGAGAGAAGAGTTTGGAGACTGAGTTGCAGGAGGCCTGTTACAGAGAGAAGAGCTTGGAGACTGGGGTGCAGAAGGCATATAACATAGAGCAGAGTTTGGAGACTGGGTGGCAGAAGGATCTTACAGAGAGCAGAGTTTGTTGACTGAGGTGCCGAAGGACTGTTACAGAAAGCAGAGGTTGAAGACTGGGATACAAAAGGATCGTTGAAGAGAGCAGAGTTTTCAGAATGATGTTTAGAAGGACTGTTGAAGAGAACAGAGGTTGGAGACTTGGGTGTAAAAGGGTCGTTACAGAGAGCAGAGTGTGGAGACTGGGAGTGCCAAAGGACTGTTTCAGAGAGCAGAGGTTGGAGACTTGGGTTCAGAAGGACTGTTACAGAGAGTAGAGTTTGGAGTCTGGGTTCAGAAGTACTGTTACGGAAAGCAGAGATTGGAAACTGGTTTACAGAAGGTTATTACAGAGAGCAGAGTTTGGAGACGGAGGTGCAGAAGGAATGTTGATGAGTGCAGAGTTTGGAGACTTGCGTGTAGAAGGATTGTTACAGAGAGCAGAGGTTAGAAACTTGAATGCAGAAGGACTGATACAGAAAGCAGAGTTTGGAGGCTGGGTGGAGAAGGACTGTTGTAGAGAGTAGAGGTTTGAGACTGGGGTGCAGAAAGACTATTGCACAGAGCAGCGGTTTGGGACAGGTGTGCAGACGGACAGTTGCAGAGAGTAGAGGTTTGAAACAGGGGTGCAGAAGGATCTTTCACAGAGCAGAGGATAGAGAATGAGGTGAAGAAGGATCATTCCTAAAGCAGAGTTTGGACACTGGGGTGCAGAAGGACTTTTGTAGAGAGCAGATGTTGGAGACTGGGGTGCAGAAGGACTGTTTCATAGAGCAGAGGTTCAGACTGAGATGCAGAAGGATTGTAACACAGAGCAGACGTTGGAAACTGGGGTGAAGAATTATGATACAGCAAGGTGAGGTGTGAGCCTGGGGTGCAGAAGGACCGTTACAGAGAGCAGAGGTTGCAGACTGGCGTGCAGATGGACTGTTTCAGAGAGCAGAGTTTGGAGACTGGGGTACATAAGGCCTGCTACAGAGAGCAGATGTTGGAGACTGGGTTGCAGAAGGACTGTTATAGAGAGCAGAGTTTTGAGGCTGGGTTGAAGAAGGATCTTACAGAGAGCAGTGGTTGGTGACTGTGGTGAAGGACGAATGCAACAAAGATCAGTGATTAGAGATTGGGGTTCAGAAGGATCGTGCAGAGAGCAGAGGTTTCAGACTGAGGTGCAGAAGGACTGTAACAGAGAGAAGAGGTTGGAGACTGAGTTTCAGCAGGATTGTAACAGAGAGCAGAGTTAGGAGACTGAGGTGCAGAAGGATTGTTGAGGAGAGGAGACGTTGGAGACTGGGGTGCAGAAGGATCGTTTCAGAGAGGAGAGGTTGGAGACTGAGGTGCAAAAGGATCGTAGCAGAGAACAGCGTTTTAAGAATCAGGTGAAGAAGGACTGTTGCAGAGACCATAGGTTGGAGACTGGGGCTCAGAAAGACTGTTGCAGAGAGCAGTGGTTGAAGACTGGGGTGCATAAGTCTTGTTATAGAGAACAGATTTGGAGACTGGGGTGCAGAAGGACTGTTAGAGAGGGCAGAGTTTGGAGACTGGGTTGCAGAAAAATCTTAGAGAGAGCAGATCTTAGAGACTGAGGTGTAGAATGATTGTTGCAGAGAAAAGAGTTTGGAGACTGGGGTGCATAAGGCCTGTTACAGAGAGCAGAGATTGGAGACTGGGGTACAGAAGGCCTGCTAAATAGAGCAGAGGTTGAAGACTGGGGTGCAGAAGGACTTTTATAGAAAGAAAAGTTAGGAGACTTGGTGGCAGAAGGATCTTACAGAGAGCAGATTTTGGAGACTGAGGTGCAGGAGGACTGCTACAGAGTGCAGTGGTTAGAGACTGGGGTTCAGATGGATCGTGTAGAGAGAAGAGGTTTCAGACTGAGGTGTATATCGACTGTTTCAGAGAGCAGAGGTTGGAGAATGAGATGCAGAAGGAGTGTTACAGAGAGCAAATTTTGGAGACTGTGTTGCACAATGTTCTTACATAGAGCAGAGTTTGGAGACTGAGGTGCATTAGGACTGTTACAGAGAGCAGATGTTGAAGTCTGGGGTGCAGAAGGATTGTTACAGGAAGCAAAATTTTCAGACTGAGGTGCAGAAAGACTTTTGCTGAGAGCAGATGTTGGAGACTGGGGTGCACAAGGTTCGTTGGAGAGAGCAGAAGTTGGAGACTGCAGTACAGAAGGACTGTTGCAGAGAGCAGATGTTGGAGACTAGGGTACAAAAGGACTTCTTCAGAGAGCAGATGTTGGATACTGTTTTTCAGATGGACTGTTGCAGAGAGCAGAAGTTGAAGAATAGGTTGCAGAAGAACTTTTGCAGAGCGCAGAGGTTGGAGATTGAGGTTCAGATGGATGGACAAAGAAAGCAGAGGTTGGAGACTGGCATGGAGAAGGAATATTACAGAGAGCAGCGTTTGGAAACTGGGGTCAGAAGTGTCTTTCAGAGAGCAGAGGTTGGAGACTTGGGTGCAGAAGGATCGTTGCAGAGAGAAGAGTTTGGACTCTGGGGTTCAGAAGGACTGATGCAGAGAGCAGATTTTGGAGACTGAAGTGCAGAAAGACTGTTTAGAGAGCAGATGTTGGAGACTGGGGTGCAGAAGGACTATTGCAGAGAGCAGAGGTTGACGACTGAGGTGGAGAAGGACTGTTACACAGAACAGAGTTTGGAAACTGGGGTGCAGAATGACTGATTAAGAGAGCAGAGTTTTAAGACTGACATACAGAAAGATCATTGCAGAGAGCAGAAGTGGAGACTTGGCTGCAGAAGGACTGTTACACAAAGCACACGTTGCAGACTGGGTTGCAGAAGAAATTTTGCAGACCGCAGATGTTGGAGACTTGGGCACATAAGGACTGTTGCAGATATCAGAGTTTGGATATGAGGTGCAGAAGGACTGTTACAGAGAGCAGAGGTTGTAGACTGGGGTGCAGAAGGTCTGATACAGAAAGCAGAGGTTGGAAATTGGGGTGCAGAAGGACCGTTACAGAGAGAAGAGTTTGAAGACTGCGGTACAGAAGGACTGTTACAGAGAGTAGAGGTTGGCGACTGGGGTGCAAGAGGAGTGCTGCAAAGAACAGAGTTTGGAGACTGAGGTGCAGAAGGAATGTTACAGAGAGCAGAGTTTTTAGACAAGTTTGCAGAAGGATCTTACAGAGAGCAGAGATTGTAGACCGAGGTGCAGCAGGACTGTTACAGAGAGCAGATGTTGGAGACTGGGTTGCAGAAGGATTGTTATAGCGAACAGACTTTAGAGACTGGGGTGCAGAAGGCCTGTTACGGAGAGGAAATTTGGGAGTAGGCGTGCAGAAGGACTGTTACAGAGGGCAGAGTTTGGAGTCTGGGTTGCAAAAGGTACTTACAGAGAGCAGTTGTTGGAGAGTGAGGTGCAGAGGGACTGTTACAGAGAGTAGATGATGGAGACTGAGGCGTAGAAGCACTGTAACAGAGAGTAGCGGTTGGAGACTCAGGTGCAGAAGGACCTTTGTAGAGAGCAGAGGTTTTAGACGGAGGTGCAGAAGGCTTGTTAGAGAGAGCAGAGGTTGGAGACTGGGGTCGAGAAGGACAGTAGCAGAGAGCAACTGTTGGAGACTAAGGTGCAGAGGGACAGTTACACAGAGCACAGGTTGGAGACTGGGGTGCAGAAGGACTGATACAGAAAGCAGAGGTTGGAGACTCGGGTGTAGAAGTACCCTTACAGAGAGCAGATGTTGGAGAATGCAGTACAGAAAGACTGTTATAGAGAGCAGAGGTTGGAGACTGGGGTGCCAAAGGACTGTTGCAGAGAGCCGAGGATAAAGACTGGGGTGCAGTAGGACTGTTGCAGAGAGCAGAGGTTGCAGACTGACTTGCAGAAGGACTGTTACAGAGGGAAGGGTTTTGAGACTGTTGTGCAAAACGACATATACAGAAAGCAGAGGTTGGATACTGGGGTGCATAAGGACACTTACAGAGAACAGCAGTTGGAGACTGAGGTAGAGAAGGACGGTTACAGATAGCAGAGGTTGGAGACTGGGGAGCAAAAGAACTGATATAGAGACCAGAGTTTGGAGACGGGTGCTAATGGATCGTTGGGGCGAGCAGAGTATGGAGACTGGGGTGTAGAAGGACTGTTCCAGAGAGAAGAGTTTGGAGACTGGGGTGTAGAAGGACTGTTTCAGAGAGCAGATGTTGGAGACTTGGGTGCAGAAAGACTGTTGCATAGAGCAGAGTTTGGAGGCTGAGGTACAGAAGGACTGTTAAAGAGAGCAGAGGTTTGAGACTGGGGTGCAGAAGGATTATTGCAGAGAGCAGATTTTTCAGACTGAGGTACAGAAGAACTGTTGCAGAGAGTAGATTTTGGAGACTGGGGTTCAGAAGGACTGCTGAAGAGAGCAGAGGTTTGAGACTAGGGTGCAGAAGGATCATTGCAGAGAGCAGAGTTTGGAGACTGGGGTGCAGAAGGACGGTTGCAGAAAGCTGAGTTTGGAGACTGAGGTGAAGAAGGACTTTTAAGAGAGCAGTGGTTGGAGACTGGGGTGCAGAAGGACTGATACAGAAAGCAGAATTTGAAGACTGGGGTGCAGAAGGATTGTTGCAAAGAGCAGAGTTTGGAGACTGGGGTGGAGAAGGACTGTTGCAGAGAGCAGATGTTGGAGACTTGGGTGCGGAAAGATCATTGGTGCGATCAGAATATGGAGACAGGGGTGTAGAAGGAGTGCTGCAGAGAACAGAAGTTGCAGTCTGAGGTGCAGAAGGACTATTGCAGAAAGCAGAGGTTGGAGACTGGGTTTCAGAAGGATCCTACAGAGAGCAGAGTTTGGACACTGAGGTGCAGAAGGACTGTTGATGAGTGCAGAGGTTGGAGACTTGGGTGTAGAAGGATTGTTACAGAGAGCAGAGGTTAGAGACTTGAGTGCAGAAGGACTGATACAGAAAGCAGAGTTTGGAGGCTGGGTGGAGAAGGACTGTTGTAGAGAGTAGAGGTTTGAGACTTGTGTGCAGAAGGACTATTGCACAGAGCAGAGGTTTGAGACTGGTGTGCAGATGGACAGTTGAAGAGAGTAGAGGTTTAAGATTGGGATGCAGAAGGACTCTTGCAGAGAGCAGAGGTTGGAGACTGGCGTTGAAAAGAACTGTTGCAGAGAGTAGAAATTGGAGATTGGGGTGCCGAAGGACTGATGCAGAGAGCAGAGTTTGGAGACTGAAGTGCAGAAGGACTGTTACGGAGAGCAGAGGTTGGAGACTGGGGTGCAGAAGGACTTATACAGAAAGCAGAGGTTGGAGACTTAGCTGCAGAAGGACTGTTGCAAAGAGCAGAGATTGGAGACTGGGGTGGAAAAGGAATGTTGTAGAGAGCAGATGTTTTAGACTGGGGTGCAGAAGGACAGTTGCAGAGAGCTGTGTTTGGAGAATTGGGTGCAGTAGGACTATTGCAGAGAGCAGAGGTTGCAGACTGTGGTGCAGAAGGACTGTAAAGAGAGCAGAGTTTGGAGACTGTGGTGCAGAAGGACTGATAGAGAAAGCAGAGGTTGGAAAGAGGGGTGCAGAAGGACTCTTAAAGAAACAGAGTTTGGAGACTGTGGAACAAAAGGACTGTTACAGAGAGCAGAGTTTGGACTGGGGTGCAGAAAAAGTGTTGAAGAGAACATAGGTTGAAGACTGTGGTGCAGAAGGATCGTTTCTGAGACCAGAGTTTGGAGACTGAAGTGCAGAAGGACTGATACAGAAATCAGAGATTGGAGACTGGGGTGCAGAAGGCCTGATACAGAAAGCAGAGTTTGGACACTGTAGTGTAGAAGGACTGTTACAGAGAGCAGAGTTTGAATACTGGGTTGCCGACGGATGTTACAGAGAGCAGAGGTTGGAGACTGAGGTGCAGAAGCACTGTTACAGAGAGAAGAGTTTGGAGACTGAGGTTCAGATAGACCGTTGCAGAGAGCAGAGGTAAGAGACTGAGGTGCAGAAGGATTGTTACAGAGAGCAGAGGTTTGAGACTGGGGTGCAGAAGGACTGATACAGAAAGCAGAGGTTGGATACTCGGGTGCAGAAGGACCCTTACAGAGAGCACAGGTTGGAGACTGAGGTGCAGAAGGACTGTTGCAGAGAGCAGAGGTTGCAGACTGAGTTGCAGAAGGACTGTTAGAGCGGGCAGATTTTTGAGACTTTGGTGGAAAACGACTGATACAGAAAGTAGAGGTTGGATACTGGGGTGCATAAAGACCCTTACGGAGAACAGAGGTTGGAGACTGCGGTACAGAAGGACTGTTACAGAGAGCAGAGGTTGGAGACTGGGGTTCAGAAGAACTTTTGTAGAGAATAGAATTTGGAACTGGGTTGCAGGAGGATCGATGAGGTGAGCAGAATATGGAAACTTGGGTGTAGAAGGACTGTTGCAGAGAGCAGAAGTTGTAGACTGGGGTGTAGAAGGACTGTTGCAGAGAGCTGATGTTGGAGACTTGGGTGCAGAAGAATCGTTGCCGAGAGCAGAGTTTGGAGACTGGGGTGTAGAAGGATCGTTAAAGAGAGCAGATTTTGTAGTATGTAATGCAGAATTACATTTCCAGAGAGCAGAGATTGAAGACGGGGGTGCAGTAGGACATTTACAGAGAGAACATGTTGGAGACTCATGTTCGGAAAAACTGTTGCAGAGAGCAAAGTTTGGAGACTGGGTTGCAGAACGAGTGTTTCAGAGAGCAGAGATTGCAGACTGAAGTACAGAAGGACCCTTACAGAGACCAGAGTTTGGAGACTGCGGTACAGAATGACTGTTACAGAGAGCATAGTTTGAAGACAGGGGTTCAGAAAGATCTTACAGACAGCATAGGTTGGAGACTGGGGTGCAGAAGGACTGTTGTGGATAGCAGAAGTTGGAGACTGGGGTGCAGAAGGCCTTTAACAGAGAGCAGTGCTGGGAGACTGAGGTGCAGAAGAAACGTTGCTGAGAGCAGAGTTTTCACACTGAGGTGCGGAAGGACTGTTACAGTGAGCAGAGGTTGGAGACTGGGGTGCAGAAGCCCGGTTTCAGAGAGCAGAGGTTTTAGACTGGCGTGGAGAAGGACTGCTGCAGAGAGTAGAGGTTGGAGACTGAGGTTCAAAAGAGTGTTACAGTTAGCAGAAGTTGGAGAGTGGTGTGCAGAAGGACTGATACAGAAATCAGAGCTTGATGACTGCGGTGGAGAAGGACTGTTGCAGAGAGCAGAGGTTGGAGACTGAGGTGGGGAACGACTGTTGCAGAGAGAAGATGTTAGAGACTGGGGTGCAGAAGGACTGTTGCGGAGAGCAGAGATTGTAGACTGGTGTGCAGAAGGACTATCGCAGATAGACGAGGTTGCAGACTGAGGTGCAAAAGGACTGTTACAGAGAGCAGAGTTTGGAGAATGTGGTGCTGATGGACTGATACTGAAACCACGGTTGAAGACTGGGGTGCAGAAGGACCCTTACAGAGAATAGAGATTGGAGACTGTGGTACAGAAGGACTGTTACGGAGAGCAGAGGTTGGAGACTGGGGTGCAGAATAATTGTTGTAGAGAACAGAGTTTGGAGACTGGGTTGCAGAAAGACCATTGCAAATAGCAGAGTTTGGAGACTGGCTTTTAGAAGGATTATACAGAGAGCAGAGTTTGGACACTGAGGTGCAGAAGCAGTGTTGCAGAGAGCAGAGATTGGTGATTGAGGCGCAGTAGGACTGTTGCAGAGAGCAGAGGTTAAAGTCTGAGGTTCAGAAGGACTGTTACAGTGAGAAGAGGTTGGAGTCTGAGGTGCAGACTGTTATAGAGAACACAGTTTGGAGACTGGGGTGCAGAAAGATTGTTGGGGTGAGCAGAATATGGAGAATGGGGGGTAGAAGGACTGTTGCAGAGAGCAGAAGTTGAAGACTGGGTTATAGAAGGACTGTTGCAGAGAGCAGATGTTGGAGACTTCGGTACAGAAGGACTGTTGCAGAGAGTAGACATGGGAGACTGCGGTTCAGGAATAATTTTACAGAGAGCAGAGTTAGAAAATGGAGCGAAGAATGCCTGTTCTATTGAGCGGAGTTTGGAGACTAAGGTGCAGACGAACTGTTAGAGAGAGCAGAGTTTGGAGACTGGGTTGCAGAAGGATCTTACAAAGAGCAGAGGTTTGAGATTCAGGTACAGAAGGACTGTTGCAGAGAGCAGAGGTTGGAGACTTGGGTGCAGAAGGACTGTTACACAGTGCAGAGGTTTGAGACTGGGGTGAAGTAGGACTGTTGAAGAGAACAGAGGTTGAAGACTGGGGTGCAGAACGACCTTTGCAGAGAGAAGAGGTTGGAGACTGAGGTGCAGAATTATTGTTACAGAGAGCAGAGTTTGGAGACTGGGTTGTAGAAGGACTGTTTCAGTGAGCAGAGGTAGGAGACTGGTGTGCAAAAGGATCTCACAGAGAGTGAAGGTTGGAGACTGGGGTGCAGAAGAAATGTTGCAGAGAGCACAGTTTGAAGTCTGGGGTACAGAAGTACTGAGAGAGAAAGCAGATGTTGGAGACTGGGGTGCAGAAGAAATGTTGCAGAGAGCACAGTTTGAAGTCTGGGGTACAGAAGTACTGAGAGATAAAGCAGATGTTGGAGACTGGGGTGCAGAATTACCGTTAGAGAGAGCAGAGGTAGGAGACTCCAGTTCAGAAGGACTGTTACAGAGAGCAGAGTTTGGAGACTGGAATGCAGAAGGACTGAAAGAGAAAGCAGATGTTGGAGACCGGGGTGCAGAACGACCGTTACAGAGAGCAGAGGAAAGAGACTCCTGTTCAGAAGGACTGTTACAGAGAGCAGAGGTTGGAGACTGTGCTGCAGAAGGCCTGTTACAGAGAGCAGAGTTTGGAGACTGGGGTGCAGAAGGACTGTTACAGAGAGCAGAGTTTGGAGACTAGGTTGCAGAAGGATGTTACAGAAAGCAGATGTTGGAGACTGGGGTGCACAAGAACTGATACAGAAAGCAGAGTTTGGAAACTGGGGTACAGAAGAACCTTACAGAGAGAAGAGGTTGGAGATTGCAGTACAGAAGGACTGTTACAGAGAGCAGAGTTTGGAGACTGGGGTGAAGAAGAACTGTTTCAGAGAGCAGATGTTGGAGTCTGCGGTGCAAAATGACTGTTGCAGAGAGCAGAGGATGGAAACTGGGGTGTAGATGGACTGTTGCACAGAGAAGTGGTTGCAGACTAAGTTGCAGAAGGACTGTTACAGCGGGCAGAGTATGGAGACTGTGGTGGAAAACGACGGATACAGAAAGCTGAGGTTGGATACTGTGGTGAATAAGGACCCTGACAAAGAACAAACGTTGGAGACTGCGGTAAAGAAGGACTGTTACAGAGAGCAGAGGTCAGAGACTGGGGTGAAGCATAACTGTTTTAGAGAACAGAGTTTTGAGACCGGGGTACAGAAGGATAGTTGCAGAGAGTAGAGGTTGGAGACAGGGGAGCAGAAGGATCGTAAAAGAGAGCAGAGTTTGGAGAATGGGGTGCAGAAGGACTTTTACAGAGAGCACAGGTTGAAGACTGGGGTGGAGTAGTTCTTTTACAGAGCACAGGTTGGAGAGTGAGATGCAGAAGGACCCTTACAGAGACCAGAGGTTGGAGACTGCGGTACAGAAGGACTGCTTCAGAGAGCAGTGGTTGGAGACAGGTGTGCAGAAGGATCTGACAGACAGCATAGGTTGGAGACTGGGGTGCAGAAGGATTGTTGCTGAGAGCAGAGGTTGGAGACTGGGGTGCAGAAGGATCGTTGAAGAGAGAAGAGGATGGATACTTGGGTTAAAAGGCCTTTTACAGAAAGCAGAGTTTGGAGATTGGGGTGTAGAAAACCTGTTACAGTGAGCCGGGCTTGGAGACTGGGGTGTGGAAGAACAGTTACAGAGAGCAGAGTTTAAAAACTGGGTTTCAAAAGGATCTTACAGAGAGCAGAGTTTGAAGACTGAGGTACAGAAGGACTGTTACAGAGAGCAGAGCCTGGAGACTGAGGTGCAGAAGGATCTTAAAAGAGAGCAGAGTTTTCAGACAGCAGAAGGCCTGTTAAAGAAAGCAGAGGTTGCAGACTGGTGTGTAGAATGACTGTTGCAGAGAGTAGAGGTTAGAGATTGGAATCCAGAAGGATTGTTGCCAACAGCAAATGTTGAAGACTGGGGTAGAGAAGGACTGCTGCAGAGAGTAGAGGTTGGAGACTTAGGTGCAGTAGGACTGTTACAGAGAGCAGAGGTTGGAGACTGGGGTTCAGAAGACTGATACACAAAGCAGACCTTGGTGACCTGGGTGCATAAGGACTGTTGCAGAGAGCAGAGGTTTGAGACTGGGGTGGAGAAGGACTGTTGCAGAGAGAAGATGTTGGAGACTGGGGTGCAGAACGACTGTTGCAGAGAGCAGAGGTTAGAGACTTTGGTGCAGAAGGACTTTAACAAAGAGCACAGGATGGAGACTGGGGTGCAGAATAAGTGTTGTAGAGAACAGAGGCTGAAGACTGGAGTGCAGAGGGATCATTGCAGAAAGCAGAGGTTGAAGATTGTTTCTCAGAAGGATCTTACAGAGAGCAGAATTAGGACACTGAGGTGCAGAAGAAGTGTTGCAGAGAGCCGAGGTTTGAGATAGGGGCGCAGAAGTACTGTTGCAGAGAGCAGAGGTTGGAGTCTGAGGTGCAGAAGGACTGTTACAGAGACCAGAGGTTAGAGACCGGGGTGCAGAAGGACTAATACAGAAAGCAGAGTTTGGAGACTGGGGTGCAGAAATACAGTTACAGAGAGCAGAGGTTGGAGACTGCAGTACAGAAGGACTCTTACAGAGAGCAGAGGTTGGAGACTGCAGTGGAAAAGAACTGTTACAGAGAGCATATTTTGGAGACTTGGGTGAGGAAGGACTGTTGCAGAGAGAAGAGGTTAAAAACTGGTGTACAGAAGGACTGTTGCAAAGAGCAGAGTTTGGAGACTGTGGTGCCAAAGGACTGTTGTAGAGAGCAGATGTTGGAGACTGGGGTGCAGAAGGACTGTTGCATAAAGTGTAGGTTGGAGACTTGGGTGAAGAAGGACTATTGCAGAGAGTAGAGGTTGGAGATTGGGTTGCAAGAGAACTGTTGCAGAGAGCAGATGTTGGAGACTGGGTGGAGAAAGACTGTTGCAGAGAGTAACAATTGGAGATTGGGGTGCCACAGGACTGTTGCAGAGAGCAGAGTTCGGAGACTGTGGTTCAGAATGATCGTTGCAGAGAGTAGATTATGGAGACTGGGGTATAGAAGGAGTGTTCTAGAGAGCAGAGGTTGAAGACTGAGTTGCAGAAAAACTGTTACAGAGAGCAGTGTTTTCAGACTGGGGTGCAGGACTGATACTGAGAGAAGAGTTTGGAGACTGGGGTGCAGAAGGATCTTACAGAGAGCAGAGGTTGGAGACTGGGGTGCAGAAGGACTGTTCAAGAGAGCAGAGTTCAGAGACATGGGTGCAGAAGGCCTGTTACAGAAACCATAGTTTGTTGACTGGGGTGCAGAAGGACTATTACAGAAACCAGAGTTTGGAGACTTCTTTTAAGAACGATTATACAGAGAGCAGAAATTGAAGACTGAGGTGCAGAAGGACTGTTACAGAGAGTAGATGTTGAAGACTGAAATGTAGAAAGACCATTGTAGAGAGCAGAGGATGGAGACTGAGGTGCAGAAGGACTGTTGAGGAGTGCAGAGGTTGGAGACTTTGCTGTAGGAGGACTGTTGCAGAGACCAGAGTTTGGAGATTTTGGTGCCGAAGAACTGTTTCATAGAGCAGAATTTGGAGACTGAGGTGCAGAAGGACTGTAAAGAGAGCAGAGGTTGAAGACTTGAGTGCAGAAGGACTGATACAGAAAGCAGGGTTTGAAGACTGGTGTGCCGAAGCACAGGTACAGAGAGAAGAGTTTGGAAACTGCAGTACAGAAGGACTGTTACAGAGAGCAGAGGTTGGAGACTAGGGTGTAGAAGGACTGTTTCAGAGATCAGATGTTGGAGACTGGGGTGCAGTACAACTATTGCAGAGAGCAGAGGTTGCAGACTGAGGTGTAGAAGGACTGTTACAGCAGCAGAGTTTGGAGACTGGTGCAGAAGGACTGATACAGAAAGCAGAGGTTGGAAACTGGGGTGCAGAAGGACCATTGCAGAAAACAGAGGTTGGAGACTGCAGAACAGAAGGACTATTACAGAGAGCAGAGGTTGGAGACTGGGTTGCAGAAGGACTGTTACAGAAAGCAGAGTTTGGATACTGATCTTCAGAAGGATCATACAGAGAGCAGAGGTTGGAGACTGAGGTGCAGAAGGACTCTTACAGAGAGTAGATGTTGAAGACTGAGGTGTAGAAAGACCATTGCAGAGAGCAGAGGTTGGAGACTGAGGTGCAGAAGGACTGTTGAGGAGTGCAGAGGTTGGAGACTTGGGTGTAGAAGGACTGCTGCAGAGAGAATAGGTTGGAGATTGGGGTGCAGAAAGACTGGTGCAGACAGCAGAATTTGGAGACTGAGGTGCAGAAGGACTGTACAGAGAGCAGAGGTTGAAGACTTGAGTGCAGAAGGACTGATAGAGAAAGCAGGGTTTGAAGACTGGTGTTCCGAAGCACAGTTACAGAGAGAAGAGTTTGGAAACTGCAGTACAGAAGGACTGTTACAGAGAGCAGGGGTTGGAGACTAGGGTGTAGAAGGACTGTTTCAGAGATCTGATGTTGGAGACTGGGGTGCAGTACAACTATTGCAGAGAGCAGAGGTTGCAGACTGAGGTGTAGAAGGACTGTTACAGCAGCAGAGTTTGGAGACTGGTGCAGAAGGACTGATACAGAAAGCAGAAGTTGGAAACTGGGGTGCAGAAGGACCATTGCAGAAAACAGAGGTTGGAGACTGCAGAACAGAAGGACTATTACAGAGAGCAGAGGTTGGAGACTGGGGTGCAGAAGGACTGTTACAGAAAGCAGAGTTTGGATACTGATCTTCAGAAGGATCATACAGAGAGCAGAGGTTGGAGACTGAGGTGCAGAAGGACTCTTACAGAGAGTAGATGTTGAAGACTGAGGTGTAGAAAGACCATTGCAGAGAGCAGAGGTTGGAGACTGAGGTGCAGAAGGACTGTTGAGGAGTGCAGAGGTTGGAGACTTGGGTGTAGAAGGACTGCTGCAGAGAGAATAGGTTGGAGATTGGGGTGCAGAAAGACTGGTGCAGACAGCAGAATTTGGAGACTGAGGTGCAGAAGGACTGTACAGAGAGCAGAGGTTGAAGACTTGAGTGCAGAAGGACTGATAGAGAAAGCAGGGTTTGAAGACTGGTGTTCCGAAGCACAGTTACAGAGAGAAGAGTTTGGAAACTGCAGTACAGAAGGACTGTTACAGAGAGCAGGGGTTGGAGACTAGGGTGTAGAAGGACTGTTTCAGAGATCTGATGTTGGAGACTGGGGTGCAGTACAACTATTGCAGAGAGCAGAGGTTGCAGACTGAGGTGTAGAAGGACTGTTACAGCAGCAGAGTTTGGAGACTGGTGCAGAAGGACTGATACAGAAAGCAGAAGTTGGAAACTGGGGTGCAGAAGGACCATTGCAGAAAACAGAGGTTGGAGACTGCAGAACAGAAGGACTATTACAGAGAGCAGAGGTTGGAGACTGGGGTGCAGAAGGACTGTTACAGAAAGCAGAGTTTGGATACTGATCTTCAGAAGGATCATACAGAGAGCAGAGGTTGGAGACTGAGGTGCAGAAGGACTCTTACAGAGAGTAGATGTTGAAGACTGAGGTGTAGAAAGACCATTGCAGAGAGCAGAGGTTGGAGACTGAGGTGCAGAAGGACTGTTGAGGAGTGCAGAGGTTGGAGACTTGGGTGTAGAAGGACTGATAAAGAGAGCAGAGGCTAGAGACTGGGGTGCAGAAGGCCTGTTACAAAGAGCAGTGTTCGGAGACTGGGGTGCAGAATGACTGTTACAGAGAGCAGAGTTTGGAGACTGTGTTGCAGAAGGATCTTTCAGAGATCAGAGTTTGGACACTGAGGTGCAGAAGCACGGTTGCAGAAAGTAGAGTTTGGAGACTGAGGTGCAGAAGGACCTTTGCAGAGTGCAGAGCTTGGAGACTGAGATGCAGAATGATTGATACAGAGAGCAGAGGTTGGAGACTGGGTTGCAGAAGGACTGTTGCAGAGAGCAGATGTTTTAGACTGGGGTGTTGAAGGACTGTTGCAGAGAGTAGATGTTGGAGATTGGGGTGATGAAGGACTGTAGCAGAGAGCAGAGGTTGGAGACTAAGTTGCAGAAGGACAGTTACACAGAACAAAGGTTGGAGACTCGGATGCAGAAGGACGAATACAGAAAGCAGAGCTTGGAGACTCCTGTGCAGAAGGACCCTTACAGAGAGAAGTGGTTGGAGACTGCAGTATAGAAGGACTGTTAAAAAGAGCATATTTTGGAGACTGGGGTGGAGAAGATCTGTTGCAGAAAGCAGATGTTGGAGACTGGTATGCAAAAGGACTGTTGCAGAGAGCAGAGGATGGAGACTGGGGTTAAGGAGGACGGTTTCAGAAAGCAGAGGTTGCAGACTGAGTTGCAGATCGCCTGATACAGAGGGCATAATTTGGAGACTGTGGTTCAAAACGACTGATACAGAAAGCAGAGGTTGAGTACTGGAGTACCTAAGGACACTTACGGAGAAAAGAGTTTGGAGACTGCGGTACAGAAGGACTGTTACAGAGAGCATGGGTTCAAGACTGGGGTGCAGAAGGATCATTGGGGTGAGCAGAGTATGGATACTGGGGTGTAGAAGGACTGTTGCAGAGAGCAGAGGTTGGAGACTGGGGTGTAGAAGGAGTGTTGCCGAGAGCAGACGTTGGAGACTGGGGTGCAGAAGGACTGTTGCATAAAGCAGAGGTTGGAGACTGCGTTACAGAAGGACTGTTATAGAGAGCAGAGGTTGGAGACAGGTGTGCAGAATTATCTTACAGAGAGCATAGGTTGGAGACTGGGGTGCAGAAGGCCTGTTACAGAGAGCAGAGGTTGGAAACTGCAGTACAGAAGGACTGTTAAAGAGAGCAGATGTTGCAGACTGTGGTGCAGAAGGACTGTTGCAGAGAACAGAACTTGGAGACTGGGTTGCATGAGGACCGTTGCTGAGAGAAGAGGTTGGAGACTGAGGTGCACAAGTACTGTTACAAAGAGTAGAGTTAGGAGACTTGGGTGCAGAAGGACTGATACACAGAGCAGAGGTTGGAGACTGGGATACAGAAGGAATGTTACAGAGTGCAGAATTTTAAACTGGCGTGCAGAAGAACTGTTGCAAAGAGCAGAGGTTAGAGACGGGGTGCAGAAAGACTGTTACAGAGAGCAGAGGTTGAAGCCTGTGTGGCAGAAGGACTGAAACAGAAAGCAGAGTTTGGACACTGGAGTGAAGAAGGATCATTGCAGAGAGCAGAGATTAGAGACTCGTGTGCAGAAGGACTGTTACAGAGAGCAGAGGTTAGAGACTGGGGTGCAGAAGCACTGTTACAGAGAGCAGAGGATAGAGACTGAGGTGCAGAAGGACTGTTACAAAAAGCAGAGTTTGAAGACTGGGGTGCAGGACTGATACAGAAAGCAGATGTTGGAGACTGGGGTGCAGAAGGACTGATAAAGAGAGCATAGGTTGGAGACTGGGGTGCAGAAGGCCTTACAGATAGCAGAGTTTGGAAACTGGGGTGCAGAAGGACTGTTACAGAGAGGAGAGTTTGGAGACTGGGTT